>NC_056741.1:1985398921-1985698921 GCF_019279795.1 Protopterus annectens
ACTTAAGAGTTTAGACCTTCGAGGAGAAGTTACTGTAACTGCAAATGGTAATGTCTGGGTTTATCCACCCTGATTTTCATCTATCCCAGCCATAATTTTTATCAGTTGTGCTCATGCCTATAAAGGTCTACACTGGTTTCATGCCAGAATTCCACCGAATTTTGACTAGTGAGGGAGGTACTCCAGCTTCTATATTTTCAGCCCCTTCTGCCCTCAAAGGAAAATATGAATGTGGCAAGTTACTGTACTTAGTACAAGACAACCCTATTAGAACTACAGAACTGTGTTGCAAACTAACCAACAGCTATACAAAGTATGCAAAGTTTTCCTATAGGGATGAAGGGAAGAACGCTCTGCTGCTACAGTGCCCACTCCATGAAGATCTATAGTTATGAGAAAAACCCTAAATACAACTGTATTTCTTCTTTAGGGAGGGTCACCTATAATGGAACATCGTAACATCGGGATAGATTCTAAGGCAGTACTTTCATAGCTCTAGAAAGTGAAAATTTAAAGGATACTTTGTAGCACACATTCATGCTAAAATCTATCCTGCTTATGACTGAGCATAAGGTTTCCTATCAACATACAATCACCAGACAATATACAGTAAATGTGCTGACTATCATTAATAGCACTAAGCTTTTTGTACATTGCCTGTCCAGCATGCCCAAGTTACTGAACTGCTTCATTTAGAGGGAAATTAAATGAGCAATGATTTTTGCTATTTTATTTTTCTTTTCTGAAGTGCATATGCAGATTGACTGTTTCTACAGCCAACTGCTGCGAAAATGGAGCAGAAATATTTTTTGAATGGGATATATCTACCCTTTTTCTGCAGTGCAATCACAGAGTCAATACACAAAAGTAAGGTGTGGAGTGCAATGGCATTTCCATCTGCAATTTTTTTTTTTTAGTATTGATTTTTCTTTACTTTTTACTAATAGTTGAGTTCTCAATATATTTTGATAGCGTTGAAGTACTCTTCTTTGATATTAGATTCAAATTTGATTTTGCTGGGTTAACACGAACCCTTTTATGAAGGTGTAGTCACTGTGGCAGCTTCTAAAATGCTCTAAGCAGAAACATTTCTGAAACAGGTTGCAGATGTAAGTTGCTGTGCCAGTGAAGTGTGCTCTTGGAGTGTCTTGTAAATGTTTTTCTGAGGCTATCCCCCTCATGCCTACCAACCACTAGGCCCTTTCCATAGATATTTGATGGCCATAATCCATTCAACAAAGAAGGGAGCCAGATATTGTGTCTTGCCATCCCACTCCGGGACAAGCCCCATCTCAGCAATCAGTCTGAATTTAACGGTGGACCACTATCCGGCTGCCATGCCACAGCATGCTGAACATGTCAATCAACTGTCCAGAATTTTGCAGAATGTCATATTTGTGCCTCATACTTTCAGTCTGTTCATTGTAGTTTTTTTCTGGCAAAGCACTGAGAATTGAAGTCACTAAATAATGACATGAGTTTTGGACTTTATATCCTTCGGGAAAACCAAGCCTTGCAAATTTTTAAGTTTATAAGAGCAATATTAAAAATCGGTCCCTACTTTGGGGCCATTGTCCCCTCATTACTTTTGGCTCGGTCCAGATTTCGTGCACTGACAAGCTGAGAGGTATGGTGGCAAAGAAGGATATTTTTCTACATAATTAACCTAACTCCTTTCCTTTATGCTCTGCTGAAGACAAAATACAGGCATGTGAAATTGCCCTGTGATTCATACACACTTCATACAAATGCTTCTGGCTACAGTACAGTACAGTACACTACTTGGTACACATCAAGCCCATGCTATAACCATTTATGCGGTTGCAGTAACCCCAAGCTTTTAAAACAGTTCACTCCAAGCTGCTTTGTCCTCTGCCTCAACAACCACTAATACCTACCTCTCTTTGATGGATCCTCTTACATTCAGGGATGCAATCAGAGCTTTCTCTATGTATGTCATGGAGGCTAGTATGCCTTGCATACGGTTGTTGCACCATAATGCAATGCAATGGGAGAATCATCATAATAACTATAGTCTCCTTAATGGCTGGCCTCTTTTCAAATTCCAAAATGCAGTTCAAGTCCCATCTTGGAATATTAGACCTTTTTTGGGGGTCTTCTAGTTGTGTTATAATAATTTTTTCTAAGAATTGTTGTGTGTGTGTGTGTGTGTGTGTGTGTGTGTGTATGTGCGGATATTTATACATACATTGCATCTTGTAAAGTGCAATCTATATTACTAATGTAATCTTTCTTTCTGCTTGCTACCAATTGCTGTATATACACATGTAGGACATATTCTAGGATGCATTGTATACTATACAATCAATGTTTGATTCCTTGTCTTGATGCACGATGCTTCTGCTTGTTTTACTACAACTGATACTTGTTAAAAATGGTGCTGTTTCTCACAGAATTTGTACTCCTGAGCGGAGTCTGAAAATGGTCCAGAGGGATCAGTGGTCTACCCCAGTTCACAAATGCAAACAAAATCTGATGAAAAGTTTCAGGCAAACAGATATTGCAGTCACATGGATTCTGAACATGTTATGCTGGAATGAAATAAAAAATTCAAATAGTCTAATAAACTTGTAATGGGGCATTGTAAAGGATTCAAACTGTGTAATATAATCCAAGTAACAAAACTCATCCACTTTTCTTAGGGCCACAGACTACAGAATTGCCTATAAGTAAATGTCCAATATTTGCCTGGCTGTCTGCAGAATGACTTTCTGTTGTTTACAGATGCCAAATTGTCATGCCCAGATTTTGCTCCAGAAATTGCATGCCTCAATTTTTGCAATAGGTTCTACGATTTCCTTGCTAACTTTGCTGACCACTGTAAAGATATGTATGGCTTTTTAAGAAGCAATGTCTTGGGTCTGCTATTTACGTACTTATTTTTTTTTAATAGGATCATAGGAAATTACTAAGCTAATGGCCCTAGGGCCCTTACAAGCCTAGCCAAGTTACCTTTGTTTCCACGATTAGCACCTATTGCCCCTGTCCAAGAGACACACAAGTGGAATCCCCGAGGTAAATTTATGGTTACCCATCCAATCATCCAGACTGCGTTTGAAGAGAGCCAATGAGGTGCTCTGTTTGACATGAAGAGGGAGTCTGTTTCAAAGGTGTGGTAACCTCTGGGAGACAAATATGCCCCTCTAGCAGGTTCTATTAAAGTCACATACCAGGTTAAGGTCTTTAGATATTTTGATATAATGTGGTTTACAGTGAAAGAGAGCGAGTAACCCATGTGGCATTTGACTTGTGGATATGCATTTCCAAAAAAGCAGGGTTAGAGATTGCCCTATACGCAAGGCAGAGATCACCTCTGAGTAGTGCATAAGGAACAGAATAAAGTGACAGTGATTTCAGATGATCCACATAGGACAGATGCTGAAGACCTTGAATTTTCCTTGTGAGGAACCTTTGTGGTCTCTCCAATTGCTGCAGGTGCTTGGAAAGGTGCATACCAAAAGGGGTGTTGTACTCAATTATTGGCCTGATGAGGGAACAGTATCGGCAGGTTATAACTTGTAATGCCTTACTTATGAGAGGACACGGTTGATTAAAAGTAAGGTTGCTGTCAACCTATGTGCCCAGGTCTCTCACCACTGAGTGCGTACTTAGACTGTTGCTATTGATGTAGTAGTTAGAAGGAACATTGTCCTTAGAAAAAAAGAAAAAAAAAGTTATGTACTCACCATAATGTTCCATCTGAGTAGTTATACTTAATTTTCTGCAACCTGTGGGTATTCGGATCCATATTGGAGCCGAGCCGGCAACATTTTATCAAGCATCTGCTCCAAGCTCCTCCCCTTACCCACATTCCCTCACCTCTCCTACCTTCCCTCAGATCAAGTTTGCCACGAACCAAACTATTAGCAACTCAATAACGCTAACCTAGAACAGGTTCAGGGGAAGGAGGGCGGGACGGTTGTAGAAAATGAAGTATAACTACTCAGATGGAACGTTATGGTGAGTACATAACTTCTTTATCTGAAGTAGTTAACTTAATTTATCTGCAACCTGTGGGACAGAGTCCCCAGCTACCAAAACTCCTGGGAGGCCCTCATGGAAGGATATTCCTGAGCATCGCAGAGCCAAAGGATGCTCTCCTTCTAGAGATCAAATCCAACTTATAATGAGAAATAAATGTATGTGACCTTGCCCAAGTCGCTGCTGCACAGACATCATCCAGAGAAACCCTAGTCCAAAAAGCAGCTGAAGCTGCCATAGATCTGGTAGAATGAGCTTTAATAGGACCAGGTGGGGATAGGCTTTTATCCCAATAGACTTGCAGTATACATTGTGTAATCCATCTAGCTAAGGAGACCTTGGAAATTGCGTTGCCCAAAAAGGGTCTAGACAAGGACACAAACAACTGGTCAGACTTATAAAATTGTTTAGTCCTGTGTAAATAGAAATGAAGTGGTTTATAAACATCTAGCAAGGGCAGCTTATATTCACCCTTGTTCTGGAAATTTGGAAACAACACATGCAGATTAATCATCTGGTTAATGTTAGATTCAGAAGAAACTTTCGGTAAGAAAGAAGGGTTCGTACGAAGCGAAACCCTGTCTTTATGAAAGATCAAGTAAGGGGGCATGGCAGACAAAGCTTGGATCTCAGAAACCCTTCTAGCAGAGGTAATGGCCACTACAAAAGCTGTCTTCCAAGACAGGAATTTTAAGTCTACTGACGCTGCTGGTTCAAAAGGGAGTGCCACCAATGCCTGCAGAACTAAAGTAAGGCCCCAAGGAGGGACGGAATTCTTAACCGGGGGATGCAAAAGAAAAGTACCTTTTAGAAAGGCCTTGCACAATCTCAAAGAGGCCATAGCATTAAGATTTTCACCGACATGAAAATTAGATATGGCTGCCAGTTGCACTTTCACTGTGGAGGAACTAGCCCCTTGTTGGAAAATATAGGACAAAAACTCCAACACTGCAGGAACCGGGACTATAAATGGATCTATGTTTCTCTGAGAAACCCAAATAGAGAAGCATTTCCATTTGCTGCGATAAACCTTCCTAGTGGAAGCTTTGTGGGATGCCACCAGAATACTCTTTACTGAAGATGACAGACGAGGAGTCCTAGAGATCAAGGGAACTGGAGCAACCAAGCCGTCAGCTTGAGGCTGTTCAGATCAGATGGACTGATACCCGAGGGATGGGAGATGAGATCCGGGCAGGGATCCAGAATCCGTGGAGGAGTTAGAGCATGAGAAAAGAGGAAGGTGAACCACACTTCACGAGGCCAGAACGGGGCAATGAGGTTCATTTTGCACTCCAGTCGGTAAGCTTTCTAAAGAAACTTTGGAATGAGAGGTAGTGGGGGATAGGCATACAGTAACCCGGGAGGCCAAGCATGGACAAGAGCATCTATGGGGGAGTCCCCTGGGGAGGGGATCAGAGCGAAGAACTCGCTGCACTTCGCATTGGAAGGAAATGCAAAGAGATGGCAGCAAGGGTGACCCCACGCGAGGAAGATCTCCTCCGCTGACTGTTTGAGAGACCACTCGTATGGCATTAGAATAGCCCGACTCTGTCTGCTAAAATGCTGGAGTGCCCTCGGATGTGGATTGCAATCAGAAACCGACTGGTGGAAGTCGCCCACTCCCACACTCTCATGGCCTCGCGGCACAGAGGGTAAGATCTGATCCCTCCTTGTTTGTTGATGTATCAGACAACAGACATTGTCTGACTGAACTGCAATCGGCCCCAGGGGAAGAACAGCGTGAAAGGCTTGCACCGCTAAAAGCACTGCCCTCATCTCCAGAACAATGATATGCAATCTGGTCTCGGTCTGGGACCACGAACACTGATATGCAATCTGGTCTCGGTCTGGGACCACGTGCCTTGGACCATCCTTCCCAAAAAGTGCCCCTCCACCCAGGCTGGGAGGCGTGCGAGGTCACTGTGGCTTGGGCTGGGGATGTTAAGAATGGATGACCTGCCAAGATTTCCGGCGACTGGAGCCACCAAAGAAGAGAAATCTTGCAGACATTACTGATCCGTATAGGGTAGTCCATGGGGAGGTCTAACCAAGACTACTGAACTGCCAGAGTCCACTGAAGCACCCTCATGTGAAGGCACACACATGAAAGAATTGAAATTGCTGCAGCCATGGAGCCTAGGGCTCGAAGAATGTTGCTCGTCATCGGTATCCTGTGGCCGGGGATCACTGACACATGGGCCCTTAGGTTCTGGACCCTGTCCTGAGTGAGAAAAACTTGTAATAGCAGAGGGTCCATCCATGCCCCTATGAATTCCAAGGTCTGTGTCACGTTCAAGCAGGACTTGGAGATGCTGATGGTAATCCCTAGATTGACTGCAAGATGCAGGAAGGAGTCTCTAGCCATGCAAAGTAGACTCTTGGTGGAAGCAGCGAGGAGTCCATCATCTAGGTAAGGAAACATCTGAATTCCCTGAAGCCTCAGGTGAGCCACTACTACTGCCATAACCTTGGTAAACACCTTGGGGGCTGTGGTGAGACCGAAGGGAAGGGCTCTAAACTGGAAATGATTGTCTCCCAGCTGGAAGCAAAGGAATCTCCTGGAGCTTCTGCAAATCTGGATAGGGTAGTAAGCGTCCTGGAGGTCTATCGAGCACATTCAGTCGCATTCTCGGAGATAATGTGGAATGGACTGCAAGGTGACCATCCGGAATTTCTACTTGGTTACAGACAGGTTCAGGGTTGACAGATCCAATATGGGTCTGAGGTCCCCCATCTTTTTTGGCACTAAAAAGGACCTGGAGTAAACACCTAATCCAGGCTGATCTGGGGGGACCGGTTCAATGGCCCCATGTGCTGTGGCCTTCCTTTGAGCAGGTGGAACATCCGGGTGGCGCTTTGATTGGATGGGTGGGGCAATGAACGGGATGGAGTATCTTCTGGATATCATTTGGAGCACTCAACGGTCCGTTGTGATGGACTCCCAAGCCGTTAGGTGCAATGACAATCTTCCCCCAACTGTCTCCAGAGCAGGACAGTCAGGCAACTCATCAGGGTTGCTGCACGGGTCTGTCCGAGAAGGTCTCCCTAGACCCAAAGTTCCTCGGACCCCCTCTGCCTCTGGGGCAGTGTCTGTCTTGTCCCACTCTGTCTCTACGGGATGAGTTGTCCTGAGTGTCCCGGGAAAACTGTGATTTTCGGAACCACATCTTCTTCTGCCCTCTCTGATTCCTAGAAAATGATCTTGGAGGGCTAGAGAAGCGGAATCCAACAGCAGACAGAGTCTTCCCGTCCTCCTCGCTCAGGACCAAGGTGTCACAAACTGTCTTCCCAAACAGGGAGGAACCGTCAAAGGGAGCATTTGTGAATGATGCCTTGAAGGGGTCCGTGAATTGACAGAATCTGAGCCAAGCATGCCGCCTCATAGCTACGCCGGTCCCAGCCGCCCTAGCTGCTCCTTCCGTGGCATGGAAAAGAAGACACATGGACATGTTTGAAATGGATTTCAGAGTTGACATTTTCGCCAAGAACAAATGCTTGTCCTCTGGTGACAAGGACTCTGGGGGTGACTCAACGAATTCTGTGACCAAGTCTCGCTGGAGTCGAATGACGTGTGCCAAATAATTCAGCGCTCGTATGGACAACGTTGCTGAAGAAAAGACTCACTTTCCAAAGCGATCCACCGCCCTAGACTCTTTGTCCGGAGGGTGGACCGAAGAACTTTCCTGAGCCAGTTCTCTCTTGGTGGCAGCTGCCACCACCATAGCATCCATAGATGATCCCTTGTACCAGGCTTGTCTGTCTGGGAGGAGAAAGGATCCTGTCTGGGCGTTTGGGTATTGGCTCTATGGTGTCAGGCTCCTTCCATGCCCACAAGTTAAGATCCACTAATGGATCTGCAGGAGGGACACCCAGGATGTAGATGGGCCCATGCCGAAGGCCTCCAGGAATAGTGACTCGTCCGTAGAGGGTTTGGGGCTGACCAACCTCCCCTCTGGTGGAGGATTTCCATGATGTCTCCAAAGGAGACATCCTCGGGAGGTGACCTGGGGGAACCCTCACCTTCATCCAAGTCAGTATCTTCTGTGAGGGATTCGGGGGGAGTCCATGTGCCTCCTCTTACATGAATGCTTACGAGGGGCCTCCTCAGTGGGACTCTGAAGAGGGCTCATAAGTCACGGGGGGATCCTCCTGGGGGTCCCTCTAGCACAGGCTGTCCCTGGGACAAGCTGATGGGAGTCATGACAAAATCCATAGCAGCCTGGGCGGAGTCCAAGGCAATGGGCTGGGGTCTCAATCCCTGGGAGAGAACCCTCTCCACCACATTGAAGGCCAAAGGAGAGCACACCTCCTTGGCAACCAACAAGGAAGAAGTCCTCCCCGGCTCCATCGTGAGGATCAGGGCCAAGGCCAAGGTAGCCAGAGTTCTGAAGGAACGGCTCGGATCCGACAAAGTCAGAGCTGAAGATATCTCCATTCCCTCAGATCCGGCTCCCTGTTCTTAGCCCCGAGAGTTGCTTGGATTCGAACAAGTCTGATCAGAGGAACTCAAGGTAATGGTCGGCATCGAGGTTGGAGGAACTGTCAGCGCCGAACCCCCAGCTCTGAGGATCCTAGGATCCATAAACCCCGAAACCGCAGGTCGGAACAGGGAAGGAGAAATAGGATGGAAGAAGGCCATAGACGTCGCCTCTCTGGTCGGAGAGGGACCTGGCAAGACTCCCATTTGGATTTGGGTCCGAATGAATCTCTGCATTATCCTGTCCACGTCAAGCTCCTACAGACACCAAGTCGACCACGAGGAGGCGACCAACTCGGATCTGGCCCTGTGAGATGACCTCAAAGAAGTCCTCTGGTCTGAAGGCTCCGTTAGCTCCGGGTTAGGACCACTTCTCCTCGGGGAATGGAGCCAAGGAGAAATGGTCCTAACAATTTTTGAAGGTGGACTAGGAAATGGCTCCCACTCAGGAGATCGCTTGCGGTGCCTTTCCACCCTTTTCTCTTTCTCCCTCTTGTCCTTTGATTTAGTCCCAGCCTCAGCAGGCTTAGAGGAAGGTTGAGTCCCAGCCTGAGGGGGGGGGTTGATCGGCTACTGGAGCCGATGTCGAGGTAGTCATGTCTAAAGCAGAAACTGGTAGCAGGCCCTTGGCTACCAGTTTCGCCTTCCTCTCTTTTAAGGCCCTGGGGTTGAACCCTGCACACACAGCACATGGCAGACTAAGATGGGGAATGCCCAGGGAAATAATACACAGTGTGGCCATCAGACGGTGAAAGCTTGTGGCCACACTCTGTGCATTTTTTAAATGTTGGTTTTGGCTGGTCAGCCATAAACACACTCCACTCAGCCAAACGCTAAACTAGAAACGTACACACACAGGGATTGGTTACAAACTTTCTAAACTACTTTTTTTTTTAATAACAAACCGATGAAAAGACAAAGGGGAGGAAGGGTTGCTCACAAACAGCTACTCTCACATGCTAACTACAAGTACCAAAAGATCCACTTATTACACCCAACCTGGAGCTAGAGAGACCAGGATGCGTACGCATGAAGCGGCAAATGAGATCTGAGGGAAAGTAGGAGAGGTGAGGGATTATGGGTAAGGGGAGGAGCTTGGAGCAGATGCTTGATAAAATGTTGCCAGCTCGGATCCGAATACCCACAGGTTGCAGATAAATGAAGTTAACTACTTCAGATAGAATGATAATACATTTTTTTGTATTGAATTTAAGGCCTTCACTTTGGCACCAATCATTTGTTTGTGTTACACCCTCTTGTAGGATGTTGACATTGTTTGGAGATTCTATGGCTGCTCCTAGTTTGCAGTCATCAGCAAACGTTGTCAGCCACAGAATAGTTTTTGCTTGTACTTTGGAGAAATAGATTCTGAACAGTAGAGGTCCCAGGACTGATCTCTGTGAAACATCACTGGTTACGGGTCTGCTGTTGGAGGTGGATTCCCCTATTTTGACTGTATGGGTTCTATCAGTTAGTCAGTTTGTGACCCACCTAACGATACAAGGCTTGTTACCTAGCTGGGTGAGTTTGTCAATGATGCCTGAGTGGGATATAGTGTTAAAAGCCTTGGCTAAGTCTAGGTAGGCTGTATGCACAGATTTCCCCTTGTCCAGGGCCTTGGTGACTGTCTCGAAGAAGTCCACCAGGTTTAACAGGCATGATCTTCCTCTGACAAATCCAAACCATGTAGGGTCAAGTGTATGGAGATTACCTATATATTTGTTGATAAGGTCCATGATGATTCACTCAATGGCCTTGCAGATAAGACTAGTCAGGCTAATAGATCTATAGTTTCTGGGATCAGTGGAAGCACCACCTTTGTGCAAGGGGATAACGGTGGCCGTTTTCCATTCACCTGGGACAAAGCCAGTGCTTAGACTATGACTGAAAAGAGTATCCAATGGTGTTGCTAATTCTTGTTGGAGCAATGTAGGATGCAGCCAGGGATGTCATCAATTCCCATAGATGCTGTGTTTTTGAATTTAGAGTCGGCATTTTCAACCTGCTCTTTAGAGATACAAAGTAGTGGACAGGTGGTAGGGATGTCACGGGGTATGTGTGGCGGGAGACAGGGGAGTGAAGTTTTCAGAGAACCTGTCGGCTAACGGGTTAGCCATGTCCACAGGCTCAGTATATGTGGTATCATTAACGATTAGTTTGGCACAAATCTGGGCCTTTCCTTTTATGTTACGGATGTAACTGAAGAACACCTTATGACTGTGCTTAGTTAAGGAAGCTAATTTGGATTTGTAATTTGCTTTGGAGGACTTCGCAAGAACTCTTGGGTGCTTGTTTAAGCTGAGGAGGGAGTGTTTCCAGTTTAGGAACCACTCCCTCTTACTTTTAGCAATTTCTTCCTCTTATTGTAAAGCCTGTTAATGGGAGTTGCCCATCAGGCAGGCTTGCTCTTCCTTGAACAGCTTGTTTTGGTCCTATCAGGTACGGCCGAGTCAATGCAGTTATACAAGTGTTTGTATAAAGCATTGGTGTAGAACTTGGTAGAATTGCCAGTTCCATCTCAGAGTGGAGGTGCAGTAAAGCTATTTATACCATTCTGTAAGAGGTTATAATCTGCTTTGAAGATGTTTTTATGCAGCCTTGTAAGGTTACATATTCCCTAGAACTTTCCAATCACACATTGGCCAACTTGTAATTTTAACTCACTTTAATTTAGTACCATCCATTGCCTTCTAATTATACATATCAATTTTAGATTTATTAAAATTAAATGCTGGTAAATCAAAGCCAATGGCAATGTGATCCGATTTACCCAGAGGAGATAAGGCTGCATATTACCTGCAAGCCCTGCTTTGTTAGTGAAAAGTTAGATCCGGTACACTACAACTGTGAGTAGGAAACTGAACAAGCTGAGTGAAGTTATTTTCAATCACAATGTCAAAAAACTCAATTTCAGAGCAGGACTTGCAAGAAAAATTAGTCCAACTATATAGTATTAGATTGTTAAACAAAGCAGTTATAGACTCCAAAATTTAAGTGAGGTGTTCAACATTTTTCCTAGGACTCCTATAACAACAAATTCTAACATGTCCCCAGTTACCATGTCAATTTATATACCAATAATCTCATGACTCGCTCGAATAAACATCTTGCATTATGATCTTTATGGAGAAATATAGCTATGCTACCACCATGTGAATTGTGATGCTGGCATTCAAATTTATAGAAATCAGGTAAATTGAGCAAAGATGATCTTCAAGTCTTATTCTATAACAATGATTTTGTATATATTTAAACGGTTAAGATTACAAAGCTTTTAAGTTTATTACTAAAGCTGTGATATCGCCTCTCTGGGCCAGTAATCAAGGAGCCTAAATCCTTAACACTGATGCTGGAGAGGGACGTTCATTTGGAACAAAAACAGATGCACAATACACAGAGTATTTCCGGATGCAGCTCTCTGTACAAGCACAATTTCCCTTAAGAGCACAAAGGGAACACACAGTCCAGGGTCTGAGTTTCTCTCCAGGTTTCCAATCAGACTTCCCACTGGCATAGCTGTAGAGTGTTGAGTCCTCAGCATAGTGTCCAAGCGAAGTTCTCCACCACCTTCTCTGTGAAACCAGTGCTCTGTGTCCCTGTTCCAAGCAGCTGACACACACACTCTGAGATTTGATTTACACACACACACACACACACCTGGGAAAGACTGGCACAGATTTACTAACTATGACTCCTTCGGCCCAGACTATAAGGTAGTTACTGCCACCAGACACTCCAAACCAGCTACTTTAAGGCTTTTATAAGGGGACCCAATTATAGAATGAAATTATTATTAATACAAATGGTAGTGTTTTGACCAACACAGTAAGGCTTTTAGGAGTGGCCACAGTTCTCTCAAAGGTTAAAATATTCTCTAAAGGACCAGCCACACTGTAAAGTTTAAATATATTTAATAATTAATAAAAAAAACCATGAAAATACAGAATATATACTTTCAATAAACACCAGAGTTTCAATCACAGGAAATATTAAAATAACACACATGAACGGATTCACACAAATACAGAAAAACAGTAATTAACTAATCTCACTATATTTTCTTGACTAATCTAAGGAATTACTATTCCCTGGTCACTTACTAGAGCAAGGCAGGATGAAGCAGGTGAGGGATCGTCCTATGTCAGCTTACAGAACCAGAGTGCCCTTGAGAATTCTGTCTTATTTAGTATTAAAATATCATTTCAGTGATGGATTACAGAATGACATCACATAAGTCTGGTCATCTGACTTCTGGTTCCCATACTACTTCCCTCCCTTTACCAGAGACTGAACCAGAATCTCTACCACAAGTGTTACAATACACATAGACAGAGCTTTGCTAAGATGTGTTATAGCATCTGGAAGCCATAAAACCATTTCAACACTTCTACCCTTCCAGGGTAGCAATTAGTTCACTGCTACGGAAAATACAACAAGGATTCCTAGTCCTTGTTTTCAGACATTTCGTCTTTGGGTGTAGTCAGAACTATACAATCTTTATGGCCTACCGGGTAATTTAATTTCAAACTATTTTTCAAAGTTACCGGGAGTGAGCTTAATATCTCTTGTGTTCCAGTATCCTCTATTACAATATTAATTTCAATAGTTACCATACAGTCTGGCAAACAGATACATTTTTCTGTCCGTCTAGCAGGACCCACTGTTGGTACATTTTTTTTAACACAAGTGATTTTGTTTATTTATTTATTTTATTTTACATTTGTTTACCAGGAAAGTCCAGCTGGGCAAGTGCCCATTTTCAGTGGAGGCCCGGGGAGATAAGCTCCAAATAATACATTAGAAGATAAAAACAAAATCAGACATAGTTCATACATAATTGCAGAAGGTTGTAGCTACATATTATAGGTTCATAGGTAGATACTAGGCTATCGGCCCAAGGGCCTACGTAAGCCTAGCCAGCAAGGTTCCATAGCTTACGCCACCCAATTACATGATTAAGAAGACAACAAGGTGGTATTACAGTTAAGTTGGCAAAGTTACATTATAATATAAACAAGACAGTAAGGTGGTATTACAGTTAATAATAGTGTTGGCAAGGTATTGTGTGCAACTGTATTAGAAGGATTTGTTGGTCTTTGTTATTAAGGAGTTGGAGTTAGGTTAATACTGGATTTTGAGAGAGGAAGGCAGTCGGGAGTGATGAGAGAATACGAGTGAGTACATAATTAGGTAAAGGGCTATCCTGGGGGTATACAGGGGGAGAGCCAAGAGTTTGCTAGGTGATTTTTTAGGAGAGATTTGAATTGTTTTGATGAGGGGGTGGAGACTAGGGTAGTCGGTAGGGTGTTCCATATTTTGGAAGTGTAGTTTGAGAATAGGTCATGTCCAGCTGAGTTTTTTGCTCTAGTGACTTGAAGTTGCTGTTTAGTTTTTGAGCGAAGGGATCTTGGAGCAGAGTAAGGTTGGATTAGGTCTCTAAGGGCCAGGGTTTTGTTTGGGTGGTAAAGGATTTGATGGACAAGGCTCAATTGGTTGAAGTGGAGGAGTTGTGGGAGTTCAAGCCAGTTAAGTTCTTTGAGTGATTGGCAGTGATGTGCCCTGTATGGTGCTTTAGTGGCAAATTTAGCTATTTTATTATAGCAGGCTTCAAATTTATTAAGGTCTGTTTTACGAAGGTTGGTTAGGATAAGGGATGCATAAAGTAGTGTGGATAGCAGGTGGGTTCTGGCCATAGTGATTCTTGTGGTGTCTGTTAGAAACTGGGCATTTCTGTATAAGAGCCTGAGCTTCTTGTGAACTTTTTTTATGGTTTGATTTATGTGGAGGTAGAATTTTAACTTGTTATCAATTATTACTCCAAGTAGTTTAGTGTGGTCAGTTGGTGTTATAGTAATTTTATTTTTTGAGTAAATATTGAAGATGGGGATGCATTCCTACTGGGACAGAAGAGTATGAGATTAGTTTTGTTGGGGGTTAGTATCAGTTGAGAGTTAGTTAGCCAGGTTTCAACTGATAGGAAGGCTTCTTGGGTTTTGGTATGGAGGATGGTAAGGGAAGGGGCTGCACAGATAAGAGTTGAGTCATCAGAGTATTGAATTACGGTGGCTTGAGGGGGTTACAGTATGCAAATGGTTGGTACAGAGTGAGAAAAGGAGGGGTCCAAGGATGGACCTTTGAGGGAGCCCTATTGTGACTGGGAGGAGGTGAGAGAGGGATTGTTGCCAATTGACAACTTGTTGCCTGTCAGCTAAATAACTTTGGAACCAGTTTATAGTTGTGATGTTTATATTGAGGGAGGAGAGGACGTTGAGGAGTTTGTTACGGTTAACCATGTCAAAGGCTTTTGACAGATCAAGAAATAAGGCAGATACAAATTCGGAATTGTTTCTATGTTGGTTGACTGTATTGGTAAAGGCTAGGAGGGCAGCTGTAGTACTATGTGCAGGACGGAAGCCATGCTGAGTACTAGATATTAGGTTTTGTGAGGTTAGGTATTTCATGAGCTGGGAGTCTTTCTAGGATTTTGGATATAGGTGAAAGTATGGCAATGGGGCGGTAGTCTGTCATTTCGTATGAGATGCCTCCTTTGTGAAGGGTAAGTATATGTGACATTTTTCAAATAGATGGTACATAGGCTTCAGTTAATGATCTGTTTATAAGTATAGCTATTGAATAGCAGATGGCTTCAGCTGCGATTTTAAGATAGTCTGCTGGGAGTTTGTCGGCAGCTAGTGTTGCAGGTTTTAGTTTTTTTTAGAAGTTTTGTGATGTAGCTGACAGATACAAGATGTAAGTTGAATTCGTTGGGGGTGTCCTGTGAGGGTGAGCTATATACAGAGTCTGGGGGGGTATGGCTGGTCTTAGGTTGGTTGTTTGCTAGGAATTGAATGGTTTTGGTGAAGAAGTTATTGATTTGGGTGGCTATGCTATCAGTAGTGTTAGTTCTCTTAGGTGTGGGAGTGGTGACTTTACCTGGTTGCAGGAGTTTTAACTGAGGCCCAGAATTTTTGTGACTTATTTTGGTACTTCTTTTGGATTTTTTGGTATTGCTCGGATTTGTCCCTTGTAATTTGTTTTTTGGCTATATTACGGATTTTCTGGAAGTTTTGTTTACTGGCATTGGATCTGTCATTAAGGCACAAATCCCATGCTTTATCTCTGGCTTTAAGGAAGGATTTGGTCTCTTTGGTTAGCCAGGGTGCATAACTGGCATTGGCTCTTAACATTTCTTGGGGGTGCATGTGTGTTAAGGGTATCAAGAAAGGTATTGTTAAGAGAGAGAACGGCCTTGTCTAAGGGTATGTGCTTAAGCTGGTCCCATTGGCAGTTTTTTAGGGCAGAGGTAAAGTTGTCAGGGTTAACGTTTTGTAAACCTGACTGTACGGAAGATAGCTTGGTGTGTTGGGTGGGTACGTTCTGGAATGATGAATGTAGGGTAGTGGTCACTCAGGTTATCAGGGAGATGGCCTGAGTGGGATACTAGCTGAGGAGTGTTAACATGAATCCAGTCTAGTATGGATTTTCGGTTAGAGACCTTGTCGGTTAGAGTGAGAGCTGTGATGGTTTGGGTGAACCCGTAAAGGTCCATGTGAATGGTTGGGCTCTGAGAGGAGCACAGGAGCCAATCGATGTTAAAGTCTCCCATGATGATAGTCTATTGGGGAAGATGAGTGGAGGACCACTGTAATAGGTTTTCAACAGCAGCACTGTTGTTACAAGGTGGTATGTACCCACCTATAATTATAAGATTTTTGCTGGGGTTGATTTGTAATTTTGCTATAAGAAATTCTGCTTTGTCTATTTCTGGGGTAGTGAGGTTGTGTGGTTGAAATGAGAGGTGGTCTTTGTATAATACTGCTACACCACCCACTTTTTTGTCAAACCTATCTTTACGTAGAATATTGTAGCCTGGTGGTGTGATGTCATTATTATTAATAAGAGGTTTAAGCCAGGTTTCTGTTAATGTTACTATGTCAGGGGAGTAGTGGGATATTAATGTGTGTAGAGTATGGGTTTTGTTTGCAATGCTTCTGACATTAATGTTGAGCAGGAGAAAGGAGGATTTGCTCCTATGGTGGATGTGAGTTAGGAGAGGTTGTGGTGGAAGTGGTAGTGTGGGCTGTGTATTGGTGGGGCCAGGATTGGGGTGAATATCGCCTGCTTGACTTAGTTGGTTGGATATGTGGTGACAGAGTTTGGAGATCTTATATAGGAGCTTTGTGAGTTTAAGTATGTGCAGGGATGTGGTTTGATATGGGAGCAGAGGGAATAATAGTCAGTGATGTTAGTTTGAAAGAGGGTTGAGGCCATTAGAGATTGAAAAGGGTGTTTAGGTGAGTGGTGGATGGTGGTATGCCAGGGAGTATAAGTGATGTAATGTAGGGAGGTGTTATATGTTGAGAGGTTGTAAGTTAGGAGTAGTAGTGAGCTGTAGGTGCAAACGAGTAAGGTTTGCTTTAAGCCTGTCATAGTTGAGAAGCTGGATATGTATAGAGGAGAAGAGAGGAGGATTATAAGTGATAAAGTAAGTTAGGGTGGAGTTTTGGTAATTTAAATTAGAGGGTGCGTTTATGTTTATGTGTGAGTGGGATTGGTGGTTGGGGTGGGTGTAGATGTGGTGAGGTATAAGTTAATCGTATGTGGGGGTATGTGGAAATTAGGGGCAGGGTAGGGGAGCGGAGTGAGCCCGAGTGAAGCGAGGGCAAACGGAGCGGGTTCGAATCGCGAGGCTGCAGTTATTTTCAAAAAATCTATCAGTTAGGTAGTAGCTGACAGGTAAGTTAATGTTAGCTTTTATTTGCCTGCTAGTGCTTATTTCACCCTGTAAATTAGTTTTATTTAGGTCAAATCCCACAATGTTGAGAAGAATAATGGTATAAAAATGGCTAGACAGGTTATAGTAGGGACTAGAGTCAGGGTAAATTAGGCAGGTATCTAGCGACCAGCAAGTGTGCATACCAGAGAAAGCATCTTTAATGGGTCTACTAAGATATTCTGTAGTTTTAGTATGAACAACATACACTGTTACAAGGAGCTTTCCTGGCAGGCAGCAGCAGATAGGTTGCTTGGCAGATAGCAGGTGGTGGAATTTTATACTTGAAAATTCGCCGCGTGTGACTTCCCTTAGAGCACAGTGGTGGGGAGTTGGTATGCAGACTACGCCAGGACACCAGAACACCTTGTTAGTAGGACTCTAGTAATTTGAAAAAAATACAAATACATTTTTCAACACAACCATCTGTACAAATCAGTTCGATAAACAAATAACATATAATTCTTTACAAAATTCCAGCTAGCTATGCTGGCATATGCTGCACATCCACTGCCCTACTTCTCCCGACATATCTGGCAATACCTCACATCATCACAACAGCTATGAGCACTGGTATAGTAGACTCTTAAAGCGTTAAGTCTTGGCCCTGTAGAAGATATTTTGGACTTTGATCTGTTAAGTCTACAAAATACTTAACCACAGAAGAAAAATTTTAGTCATGAATTTGCCTCCTTTATAATTCAAGTGGAAATTATCTATATAAAACAGACATGGTTCCACATACATTTCTTCCTAATGAATAGCATAAATTTGTTTCCCTTGAAAAAAAATCTATGGAGGCAATATAATACCTGGCCTTAGTGTACCAAAAAACGCTTAGAATAAAGTTCCAGGATATCTTCAGTTAATTTGTACACAGAATTTAGAGGGACAAAGTTCAAGTCATCAGCCCCACAGGGAAAATAGTCTCTAATGACTACTTCCAGGAAAGCAAGTTGTTTAAAAGACCCAAGATGTCCACTATAAAATTCAGACTACCTAAACATGACAGACTTCTTCTCAATATCCAAACAATTGTCTTATTACTTTTTTCAACAATGAACTATGAATTACAAATATTCCCTTTCACCTATAAACTGTTTTAGGCTCAGAAGTAAGCAAGGGATAAAAGTTGTAAGTAATCAGGTGGATGGATATTTTTGGCTTTCTTTCCCATTCTGCATGCCCCGGGCAAGCATGAGATGCAGTACTTGATGCATGGACAAGTGTTGATGGTCTGTAGCCAATATTACTCAGTGGGTCAGAAAAAAGAAGTTATGCCTTACCATAACATTCCATCTGTGTTGTTGATCTTCATTCATTCATTACTGATGGGTTATCGGTTCCGTCCTCGGAACTGAGCCGGCCTCATACCAAGCTCACGTCAGCCAAAAACTCTCAAGCCAAGATCCTACACAGAATGCTCTACACCCTGTTTCCTCAGATTGAGTTTGCAAGTTGATAGACAAAAGTAGAGGCTACCTCTCGTCATAACAGACCCACAATGATGGAAAAAAGGAGCATATGAGATCAACCAGGAACCTCTGGAGGGGGACGGAGGGTGGGGAGTAATGAATGAATGAAGATCAACAACACAGATGGGATGTTATGGTAAGACATAACTTCTTTATCTGATGTTGTTAATCTTCGTTCATTCCTTACTGATGGGACAGAGTCCCCAGCTACCTGTATCCCTGGGCGGCCCTCATGGAAGGACATTCCTGAGCACCATGGAACCAAAAGAAGCTCTTCCTCTGGAGGCAAAGTCCAATTTGTAGTGAAGAATAAAAGTATGGGGTTTGGCCCAAGTTGCAGCTGAGCATATGTCATTGAGGGAAGCCCTAGCATGGAAAGCTGCTGATGTTGCCATAGACCTTGTAGAATGGGCTTTCACTTTGTGAGGCAAGGTAATGCAATTTCTCACCCATGATGCGAATGTAACTTTAGAGACAGGATGAACACAATTGAGAAGGAAAAAGTGCTTGGAAACGGTACCAAAATCACTACAAACCAAAGCACTTACAGAACCAGCAAACAAAACGCCTCTTCAGTTCGGTGAACCAAAATGATTTATTTAAAGCCACAAAACAATAACTTGCACTTTCATCCTTAGACTTCATCAGAATGAATAGTTACACAAGCTAGCTGTTGTTTGTCTTTCGGCTTTTCCCGGTAAGGGGTAGCCACAGCGGAACTCCGGTCCGCTAATGATTGGCAGTAGATTTTTACGACAAGCCAAGGTGCCAGCTTGACGCTCAACCTTCAATGAAGGCACGCCCATTTACGCACGCATGTCTTTCGAACGCTACCCAACTGTGGGGAGGACAAGGAGACTCCACACAGATGGCACTCCCAAGCCCAGCCGAGAATCAAACGGGAGAAACTCTTGCTGTGAGGTAACAACGCTACCGCCGTACCACAGCGGCATACAGTTACACAAGCTAGTAATCTCTTTAAATAACCCTCCCTTCCCATTAACAAAACAATTAACCAATTAAAACATTTAATATAACTGAATGTGGTGCATTCAAAATGCTGCTATAAAAACTCCTAAAACAAACAGTCACTTATTGCAAATAACAGGTTCTAAAAACAGATTTTAAAAACAATGAATCACATAATTAATTTGTAAATACATAAAATGCAGGCCATCAAATATAATAATATAGAAATAAATAAGATGTGTTGCACCAAAACTTTAAATTGTGTTGAAACAATGCCTACTGTGATGAACTAGTAGAACATTACCATCTACTGGTCAAGAAATAATGTTAAATAAAGACATTATAGTTTAGCAGATGTAAGTTTGAGAACAGGGGCTAAAGAAATATAGTCAATTTAAGCCTAGTTCGCTGTTGGCCTCCGAATTTAACGGCCAAAATAGTTCTCTGTACACTATAGTTGTATCCCAGGGACCACCTCGAGGGTCCTGTTCTATTTTTACTATGACAAAAAAAAAAAAACGGCATCTTTACAAAGTATGGTATTGTCTGAATAGTGCATTATTGGTATCTTGCTTACTAATATCATAGAGATGTTCGTATATTCGCCTCTTAAACTTCCTAGTGGTCTTCCCTATATAGAAGGCTCCACAGGGTTTACAAATGGCGATATATATGACCCCCATGGTGTCACGGTTGGAGAATGCATTGGTTTCTAACTTTATGTTCCTCTCCATTAAATACACACTCTCCCCCTGTATAACATGTGAGCATTGGGAGCAAGCCCCCACACTTAAGTGTCTTTCTTCCACGTACCCTGCTTTGGTTGTCTATATTCCAGCATTTCCTTAATATTTTTCCCCTTCATATAAGTGAATTTCAGGGGGTCCTTGAATAACAGGTCCAAGTCAGAATAGTCCCCAAACTTCCCCCAATTTCTAGAAATAATATCTTTAACCAAATAAGTGTCACTACTAAAATTCAGGATGAAATTACTACTCCAATTTGTATCTGGGATTGGGGTATTCTCTGTATTAATTACAGTGTGTTTCAATAACCCGAAAATGGGACTAAATCCCCCCCCCCTCATTTTTTTATTTCATTTATTGCTTCTATTAAAACAAGGGGGTAGTTTCTTTCCAAGAACATATTTTTCAGTTTCTTACTTTCTATATCGAAGTCACTATCCAGGGACGTCATCCTACTACTCCTGATGAACTGCCCTTTCAGAATTCCTTTCTTTTGTTTGAAAGGGTGGGCACTAGTGTAAAACAAGTAGGAGTTTGAAAAAGTCACTTTTCTGTAAACAATGGACTCAAATCTTCTGATTTCAGGTATCTTTTCAATCATCACATCCATGTATTATAAGTGTTCCCTAGAAAAACTGCGGGTGAATTTGAGGAAGTCAGTAGTACTATTGATGTACTCTATGAATTCTATTAGTTTCTCCTCAGGTCCAGTCCAAAACATACAAATATCATCCAGGTAACATTGATAGTATTTCCAATATTGAGAATATACAGAATGAAAAATAAACTGCTCTTCCCAAATAGACAATACCAAGTTTGTGTACATGGGGGCATAACTGGCCCCATGGCTGCTCCACTTGACTGCCTAAAAAGACTCACCCCTGAAATACAGAAAATTATATCTTAGTACCAAATCCATAAACACCAAGATACTTTTTCATCAAAACTTCCTTTGGTTCTAAGAACTTCTTCGAACCATTCTAACCCTAGCTTGTGAGGAATGACGCAGAATAAATCCTGGATATCTAAAGTAACAAAAATGAGTTTGTCACTATATAGGTCGTCGTTAATACTTATCAAAAAATCCCAAAATTCCTACATGATGCCAGCCTGCTCAGACCAGACCCTTTTTAACCTCAAGTCCAAAAATTTGGCCAAGGGATAAGTTTTAGACCCAGTGGCTGCCACAATTGGTCTGAATGGTGGGTTGTCCACATCCTTATGGACCTTGGGTATGCCAAAAAATAGATGGTACTACTGGGGGTGAAGGGGTGGATTGTAAGTACTTTTTCTCTTAATCAAATTCATGTAAGGAGGGGGACATCCTGTAGGACTCTTGAGATTTTTTGAGAAGTATTAACGACCTATACAGTGACAAACTAATTTTTGTTACTTTAGATATCCAGGATTTATTCAACGTCATTCCTCACAAGCTAGGGTTAGAATGGTTTGAAGAAGCTCTTAGAACCAAAGGAAGTTTTGATGAAAACCGTATCTTGGTGTTTATGGATTTAATGGATCTGGTCCATAATTAAATAGTGGTATGTATATTGACTAATCATATCTTCATCAACCAATTCTTTAAGAATGAAATAAATCTTCCTCGTTACGCGAGATTCTAGAATATCTGTCCATGTTGTTTAACATATCCAACATCTTGCCTGAATAAATAATACTGTCCATAAGGACAATTCCCACCCCCCTTGTCGGGTTTCATAACCCTGACTTGATGGTTGTCCCTTAAAGAATCCAGGAGGGCACGTTCTTCCTTGTTCAAATTGTATCGTCTTCTTTTCTTGTTTAGACCCTGTCAAAGCTCCCTTTCTACCTGAATTTCAAAGTTTTTTAATTGGGGTTGAAGGGGTGGATTGTAAGTACTTTTTCTCTTAATCAAATTCATGTCCCCCCCTTACATACGATCGACATTACCTGGATGATATTTGTATGTTTTGGATTGGACCCGAGGAGAAGCTAATAGAATTCATAGAGTACGTCAATAGTACTACTGACATCCTCAAATTCACCCACAGTTTTTCAAGGGAAGACTTACAATACTTGGATGGGATGATTGAAAAGATACCTGAGGTCAGAAAATTTAAGTCCAATGTTTACAGAAAAGTGACTTTTTCAAACTCCTACTTGTTTTACACTAGTGCCCACCCTTTCAAACAAAAAAAAGGAATTCTGAAAGGGCAGTTCATTAGGAGTAGTAGGATGACGTCCCTGGATAGTGACTTCGATATAGAAAGCAACAAACTGAAAAATATGTTCTTGGAAAGAAACTACCCCCTTGTTTTTTATAGAAGTAATGAATGAAATAGAAAACGAGACGGGGAGAGATTTAGTCCCATTTTAGGGATATTGGAACACACTGTACTTAATACAGAGAATAACCCAACCCCAGATACAAATTGGAGTAGTAATTTCATCCTGAATTTTAGTAGTGACACTTACTTGATTAAAGATATTATTTCTAGAAATTGGGGGAAGTTTGGGGACTATTCTGACTTGGACCTGTTATTCAAGGACCCCCCAAAATTCACTTGTAGGAAGTGGAAAATATTGAGGAAATGCTGGAATATAGAAAACCAAAGCAGGGTAGGCAGACGAAATGCACTTTTAAGTGTGGGGCTTGCTCCCAATGCTCACATGTTATACTGGGGAGAGTGTGTATTTGATGGAGAGGAACATAAAGTTAGAAACAAAGCCATTCTCCAACTGTGACACCATGGGGGTCATATATATCGCCATTTGTAAACCCTGTGGAGCCTTCTATATAGGAAAGACCACTAGGAAGTTTAAGAGGTGAATATACAAACATCTCTATGACATTAGTAAGCAAGATACCAATAATGCACTATTCAGACATACCATACTTTATAATGATGCAGTTTTTTTTTTTTTTTTTGTCATAGAAAAAATAGAACAGGACCCTCAAGTTGGTCCCCTGGGAGGCAACTATAGAGTACAGGGAACTATTTTAGCAGTTGAGTTTGGAGGCCAACAGCGAACCAGGCTTGAATGACTATATTTCTTTAGCCCCTGTCCTTAAACTTAGATCGCTAAACTATAATGTTTTTATTTAGCATTATTTTGTGACCAGTAGATGGCAGTGTTCTACTAGTTCATCACAGTGGCATAGTTTCAACACAATTTAAAATTTTTGTGCAACACATCTTATTTATTTATTTCTATATTATATTTGATGGTCTGCATTTTATGTATTTACATATTAATTATGTGATTCATTGTTTTTAAAATCTGTTTTTAGAACCTGTTATTGCAATAAGTGACTGTTTTAGGAGCTTTTATAGCAGCATTTTGAATGCACCACATTCAATTATATTAAATGTTTCAGTTGGTTAATTGTTTTGTTAATGGGAAGGGAGGGTTATTTAAGGAGATTACTAGCTTGTGTAACTATTCATTCTGATTAAGTCTAAGGACAAAAACGCAAGTTATTGTTTTGTGGCATTAAATAAATCATTTTGGTTCACCGACCTGAAGAGGCGTTTTGTTTGCTGGTTCTGCAAGAGCTTTGGTTTGTAGTGATTTTAGAGACAGGATGACCTAGCCTTGGGTCCAGAAAAGGCCAGAAATAGTTGGTCTGATTTACGGGTAGATTTTGTTCTGTCCAGATAAAATCGTATTTGTCTGTGAACATCTAGGGAGTGCAGGCTATACTCTCCCTTGTTAGAATGATTAGGAAAAAATACTGGGAGGTCAATGCACTGGTTGACAGACCATTCTGACACCACTTTCGGTAAAAAGGAAGAATTAGTTCTCAGTGATACTTTATTCTTATGGAAGATAAGGTAGGGACGTTTGATGCATAAGGCTTGATGTTCTGACAGACGTCTGGCCGATGTGATTGCAACCAAAAACAAAGTTTTCCAAGAAAGATATTTTAAGTCACATGAAGACGCAGGTTCAAAGCAGGGGGGAGTTGTTAGGGCTTGTTGAACCAAGGCTGTACTGGTTCTCTAAAGGGAGGTTTTAGGTGAAAAATGCCCTTCACGAAAGTCTTACAGAGTCTGTGTGACATGAGTGAAGAGCCCTGAAAACCAATGTGGAAATTAGAAATGGCAGCTAAATGAACACGAACAGTAGAGGCTGACACCCCAGATTGAAAAAGATCTGATAAGTAATATAATAACACCGAAACTGGGGCTGACAGGGGGTCTAATTATTTGTTTGCTGCCCATAATCTAAACCTTTTCCATTTGCTGAGATAAATTAGCCTGGTGGATGACTTATGAGATGCAATAAGAATACTGCGCACCGGGGAAGAGAGGTTATCCTGCCTGGCAATCATAGGAAGTGGAGAAACCAAGCTGTTAGCTTCAGGTTTGTTAGATTGGGGTGAGTCAGACCCTGTGTTTCGGAGATCAATGTTGGAGTTGGATTGAGAATCCATGGTCGATCTAGCAGGTGAGGCCAGAGGAAGGGGAACCAAACTTGTCAAGGCCAATATGGAGCAATGAGGAACACTTTGCTCTTTAACTGCCATGCTTTCTTTAGAAATTGGGAGATGAGGGGTAGAGGAGGATAAGCGTCTCTTGGTGACTGTCCCGGAGGGGGGATCAGGGCAAAATAGTTGCTGCACTTGTAGTTGATTGGGGAGGCAAATAGGCCGCAGCAAGGCTGGCCCCAGACGTTGAAAATTTTTGCCGCTATCAGAGGATTGAGGGACCGTTCATAAGGTTGCAGAATACACCTGCTCAATTTGTCCGCTATCAAGTTAAGGCTCCTGGGAATGTGCATTGCAATTAGAAAGCGGTTGGAAGCTATCACCCACTGCCATATTCTCAAGGCCTCTCGGCATAACGGACAGGATCTGGTGCCCTCTTGCTTGTTGATGTACCAGACCACTGACATGTTGTCTGATTGGATCGCAATAGTCCCTGACAGAAGGATAGAGTGGAACGCTTGCAACGCTAATAGCACCGCTCTCAGTTCCAGGACAATGATATGCAAATGGGTCTCTGTCTCTGACCAGGTGCCTTGGACCTAGTTTCCCTGACACAGCCCCCCACCTCACCCCATCAGGGAGGCATCCGTGGTCACCATGGCTTTCGGCTGATAGGGGCTGAAGGGGCAAAACCATTGTTGGGGATTTCGAGACATCCACCAGAGCAAATATTGCTTGCATCTCCGAGTTACACTTATCTGAAAGGACAAAGGATGTTGTAGAGGGTACCACTGAGTGAGAAGCAGCCACTGAAGAAATCTCATGTGGAATCTGGCCACAGGAGCAATGGTGATCGAGGCTGCCATTGACCCCAAGAGTTGGAGTATGGACCGAGCAGAGGATTTGTGGTGACATATTAGCAGCTGAACCTGTTGTCTTATTCTTTGAAGTCTGTGATCCGGAAGAAATGCTGTGCAATTCCTCATGTCCAACAGAACCCTGATGAATTCTAAAGACTCTGCTGGGTTTCTGTTGGACTTCTCCCAGTTTATAGCGATTCCCAGGCATTGAGCTGTGAGAAGAATGTAGTATAGGGCTTCTTCCAGTAGACGCTTGATGGGGGCGGTAAGGAGCCAGTCGTTTAGGTATGGAAATGCCTGGAATCCTTGAAGTCGCAGGTGAGCGATGGCCACTGCCATGCATTTGGTGAACACTCTGGGGGCTGTAGAGAGAACGGAAGGGCAGTGCTCAAAACTGGTAGTGACTGCCTCCTATGCGGAAGAGGTGGCATCTTCTTGAGCGCTTGTCCATTTTTATATGGTAATATGCGTCTTGAAGATCTACAGAGCACATCCAATCGTCTTCTTCCAGAAGAGGAAGGACAGACTGAACCGTGACCATCTGGAATTTCTCTGTTTTTACAAATTTGTTTAGTGTGCTGAGATCCAGAACCGGTCTCCAGTCCCCTGTCTTTTTGGGCACTAAAAAGAACCTTGAGTAAAAAATGGATCCTATCTGGTCTGGGGGGACCGTGTGGATGACTCTTTTTTTGTAGTAGCTTTCGGATTTCATGTGCTGCTGCTTCCATTTGACTGGGTGGGATGTCAGGTAAGACTCTGGGTAGAGATGGAAGGGGATGTGATAGCCTCTGGATATTATCTGTTGTACCCATGAATCGGTGGTTATGGTTCACCAGGCAGTAGGGTACAAGGAAAAACGACCCCGACTGCTTCCAGAGGTGAGCAGTTGGGCAACACTTCAGGAGCGCTGGTAGGGTTGCTCAGAGAAAGAATCTCTGGAACCCCGGTTTTGCGGACCTCCCCTGCCCCAAAAGGGGCGTCTTCCATTGGAGTTTCCCCTCTGCCTCTAGGGGAGAACTCGGCATGTGCATCATGGAAAAAGCCCTGTGATTTTCGGTGCCACATCTTCCTGCTCTTCTGATTTCTGGAGTAGAATTGTTGAGGGGTGGAGTGTCGGACACAAACGGCAGACAGGGTTCTTGCCATCTTGTTCGCACCTTGCCAGTGTATCTTTAAACTTAGGGCCAAAAATGAGGTGACCTCGATAGGGGCGTTCATAAAGGAATCCTTAAAGGAGTCCACAAAGTCGCAAAGGTTCATCCAGGCATAACGTCTCGTGACTATACCTGCACCTGCTGCTCTAGCCACTCCTTCCACTGCATGTGAAATAAGGTGCATGGAAGAA
Source organism: Protopterus annectens (assembly GCF_019279795.1). Classification (NCBI taxonomy): domain Eukaryota; kingdom Metazoa; phylum Chordata; order Ceratodontiformes; family Protopteridae; genus Protopterus; species Protopterus annectens. The sequence goes on from NC_056741.1 coordinate 1,985,425,980, forward strand.
TTGGATATCGATTCTAGGGTCGCTATCTGAGAAGCTACATTGTTGTGCACCTCATCAGAAACCACTCCTGCCAAGGTTTCAGAGAGTTGGTTGATAATGTCCCTCTGAAGCTTTGTAAAGTGTGCCAAGTAGTTCAAGGACCTTACGGCGAAGGTCAATGAAGCAAACACATGCTTCCGGAGACTATCACCTGGGACTCCTTGCTGGGAGGATGGACAAGTCTGGCTCTCTTCTGCTAAGTCGTTTTTGGTTGCAGCCGCCACCACCATGGCATCTACTGGAAGACCTTTCAACCAATGGGGATGCTCAGTAGGGGGAGATAAAATCTTTTCAGGCCTCCGAGGTATAGCTTCCAAGGTGTCATAAGCCTTCCATGCAAGCTGGACGATGAGCTGGACAAGCTCATTGGCCAGTGGGGTAACCCAGGAGGTAGGGGGCTGGGCACAAAAGGCCTGCAGGAATACGGATTGCTCTGAGGAAGGGTTGGAGGACTTTCATTCGCCCCTCTGTCTTAGGATCTCGAGGATGTCACCAAAGGACACCTCATCCGAGGGTGACCGTGGGGACCCTTCTCCATCATCAAAGTCTGTATCTTCGGTCAAAGACTCCTCAGTGGAGTCCATGCATTTCCTCTTGCACGAAACCTTGCAAAGGACTTCCTCAGTGGGGAGCTCTGGGGAAGAATGCAAAGAGGGGATCTTCTGAGGGGGAGAAACCTGAGGCCCTTGTGCCTGGTAGTTGTGGCTTGTGACAGTTGCAGCACAGAGGAGGGGCGAGGACTCCGACAAGGAGGGGGGGGTTTGCCAGTGGAGGAAAGCGTCGTCTCCATTGCCTGGAAGGCCGGACCACCCAAAGAGGGATGGGAGCCCGGAACAGAGCACGACAACCTCGGAACCTGGGTCACACCTCGCTCCGATGAGTCGACACCCAGACCAGGAGTCTCAAGAGGACTGTGGAGCATGAGGGTAGGAGGATTCCTAGAGGATGCCATAGAAAAAATTGGCGAGGAACCAAGAATGCCTACTCCCGTGGCACAGCCACTAGCCTGAGAAAAGCCCGGTTCCCAGTGCACTGATGGCCACAAGGATGGCTGGCTCCAAAGTGAGGTCCACTGTTGGTGTCGAAGGAAGGGAAGCTGTTGTCGGAGGAAGGGGCTTCAATGCTTCCCTGGAAGTCGAAGGAGGAGTGTAAGTTGGAGTCTGTGGAGAAATATGGTCACCTGGAAGAGGGGAAAGTACAGTTGTGTACACTTACCATCATCACATTTGGGTTATCTGCTTGCAGTAGCCCTCAGCCTGATTATCAAAGTCTTGGGTCATGCGTCGGCTGCTGTCTCATCTTCCATGACGTCAGGTAGTCAGGGGTATAAAGCATGCAGCCGATGCCATTACATCAGTTTTTCTAGCCCCAGATGTCAGGTGCCCCCCTAATGGGAAGCAATTATATATATGTGTGTGTGTGTGTGTGTGTGTGTGTGTGTGTGTGTGTGTGTGTGTATATATATATATATATATATATATATATATATATATATATATATATACATACACACACACACAAGGTTATACCTCCAACAAAAAAGCAAACACACCAAAAAGCTTTTAAGCATAGTAAAGGAGAGTAGAGGTATAGCCAAAAGAAGTCAGGAGGCTGGAGGGATGATAACCAGGACTGCAACAGTGAATACACTCGAACATCTACATTTATGGTAAGTGTACACAACTGTACTATGTTCTTCGTGTTTCGCTGTTGCAGTCATCACATTTGGGTAGATTCCCAAAGCTAAGGATGGGAGGAGGAACTTAGATAGCATTAGGACTAGCTAAAAGGCCCTGCAAGCCTGCAGTGGCAAAGCCAGCTCAGGATTTAGAGAAAATTGGTAGATGGCAATGCTTGGTGAAAGTATGTACAGAACTCCAGGCAGCAGCTTCTAGGATGTCCCTGGTAGGGACACCTCTGAGAAAGGCTGTAGAGGCAGATGCAGCCCTGACTGAATGGGGTCTAATCCCCTGTGGGATAGGTTTTCCATGGTGCTTTTAGCAGAAATGAATGCAATGGCTTATCCATTTAGAAATGGTTTGCTTTGAAATAGCCTTCTCCTCTGCCCCTGCTGCAAATGCCACCAGCAGTTGTTCAGATTTCCTTTGAGGTTTAGTTCTGTCCAAGTAAAATCTAAGTTGTCTGAGCACATCTAAGGAGTGCAGTATCCGTTCCCCTTTGTTCTGTGTATTAGAAAAGAAGGTTGGCAAATGAATGGACTGATTAAGAGCTACACTGGATACCACCTTGAGCATGAGAGAGGTATTGGTCCTGAGGGACACCCTGTCCGCATGAAAGATGATGAAAGGCTCCACTGCCATAAGGGCCTGTAATTCAGATACCCTTCTTGCTGAAGTGATTGCTAAAAGGAAGGCTGTTTTCCAAGAAAGGAATTTTAACTCTGCACTTGCAGCTGGCTCAAAAAGAGGAAGAGTGAGTTTTTCCAATAGAAAGTTAAGGTCCCAGGCTACAGTTGGGGCTCTCCTGGGTGGTCTTAAGTTTTTGGCCCCTCTGAGGAACTGCTTGAGCAGTGGATGAGAGAAGAGGGGTGGTTCTGTGTTGTAAAGAGCTGAATTGGCTGAGGCGTGAATCTTGATGGAGGAGAAAGAAAGGCCCTTGTGAAGCATCTCAGTTAAGTACTGAAGAATCTGAGGTAAATTAGGTGCTGCTGTGCCCCATCCCTTGAGTTTGGTTCCAAGCACATAATCTTTTCCATTTTTCAGCATAAGATTTTCTAGCACTAGGGCTCCTTGCCTCCAAAATGACATCCAACACTTGTTTACTGAGGGATGGTAATGGGGAGATTAGGTAATTAGCCAGGCTGCCAGGTTCAGGGTTTAAAGCTGAGGGTGCAGAATCTGGGTCTCCTGCTGGGACAGCAGGGTAGGGGTCTGAGGCAGATACCATGGAGCCAGCAGTGACAACTGCGCAAGAGGGGGTACCAGTATTGGCGTGGCCAGTCTGGTGCAATCAGTATCGTCCTTGGTTTGTCCTGTTTGATCTTTAGTAGCACTTTGGAGAGGAGCGGCAGAGCAGGAAAGGCATAAACTGATAGATTTTTCCAGCTGAAGGACAGAGCATCCAATTTCCAATCTTGTTTGTGGGAAGTCCTTGTGCAGAATTTGTCCAATTGGTAGTTCTGGGGGGAGGCAAACAGGTCTATATCTGGGCTCCCCCATTTATTTATCAACATGTTGAAAGTCTTTGCTTCCAGTTTCCACTCTTGTGGGTCCATGAGATTTCTGCTTAGTTCGTCTGCCAGTGTATTTAGTTTTCCTGGCAGGAATTGAGATTGTAGATGCACTTGGTAGCTCAAGGCTTGTGTCCCACAGAGCCATGGCTAGTCTGCATAGGGGGTAAGAATGGGGTACCCCCCTGCTTGTTTATGTACCACACAACAGTGGTGCTGTCCGTCTTTACCATTAATTGTCCTGGAAGAATGTGGTCCTTGAAGGCTGTCAGAGCATTCTGTACAGCTAACATTTCTTTTTGATTGATATGCAGGTGCATTTGACTTGGGTTCCATTTGCCCTGAATGCACTTCCCTGCCAGGTGAGCCCCCAATGCATAGTCTGATGCGTCTGTTGTTAGGGTTTGGGCGGCAGGGGGTAGAGTGAATGGCAGTCCCTTGTTTTGGTGGCAGGCCTCTGCCCACCAAAGGAACTCTAACCGTAGGCAAGGTATGATAGGAATCATTGCTTCTAGATCCTGAGAATGTTGATAACATAGGCTTTTTAGATACCATTGTAGTTTCCTCATATGCAGTCTTGCATATGGAATTAGTAGAATGCAGGAGGCCATGATCCCAAGGCTTGCAGTATTTTCCTTGCAGATAACAGGATTTTTGTGGCCATTAGTTTGAAGTAAGTTGTCAAATGAATTTGTTTCTCTGGTGTGAGGAAATCCATCTGGGAAGTTGTGCTCACGCTTGCCCCCAGGAATATAATTTGTTGACAGGGTACCAGATGTGATTTCTTTTCGTTTATGGTGTACCCCAGACAAGTTAGCACCTTTTGTACAAATGCCAGATGATTCAAAAGTATGTCCTGGCTTTCTGCCTGAATTAGACAATCGTCTAGGTATGGGTATATTTTAATATTTCTTTGCCTGCAAAATGCAATGACTGGAGCTAGGCACTTTGTGAATACCCTGGGCACAGTAGATAAGCCAAAGGGCGGTGCAGAGAACTGATGGTGCATGTAGCCTGCTTTGAAGCATAGGTATCTTCTGCAAGATTCCCTGATTGGGATGTGCAGGTAGGCTTCCTTTAAATCCAGTGTTGCCAACCAGGCATCTTTGCCTAGCATAGGAAGTAACTGGTGAAGAGTTAGCAGCTTGAATTTTGGAATCGCCAAAAAGGTGTTTAAGATGGAAAGGTCCAGGATAGGACATCATGAGTTGTCTTTTCTGGGTACTAGGAAATGTCTTGAGTAGAAACCTTGTCCCTTTTCCTCTTTTGGTACAGTTTGAATAGCCTTTATGCTTAAGAGAGAGAGAGTACTTGCTTTTGAGCCTCTGCCCACTGATTTGGGGGTAGGTCTGGCCAACCGTTTGGGGTTGGTAATGTGTGGAAGTGAAATCTGTATCCTTGGGAAACTATATTGAAAACCCATTTGTCCTGGGTAATGAATTCCCAGCTTTTTGCCTGCAGAGAAATCTTTCCCCCTAAAGGAGCAGTCAGTTGAGAAGTGCTTGGAAGTTTTAAAGTTAAGTCACTGAGACAGTTTACCATAAGGGGGAGTCTTACTACTCCCTGATTTGGAAGTGGGAGCCCCCCACTGCTTAGTCCTGTGCGTAACCTGAGAATGAAGCCTGGATGTTCTGCTAGTTCTGGGTTTGGACTGAGAAGGCCTGGAAGAGGCAGGAAAAGACAAATTCTTAGAGGGCCAATGCCTACTAAATCTTGGAGGTTGTACATATAGGAAATCTTTAACAGTTTGCATAGATTTAGCTTTTTCCTCCATCTTTTTAAGAACTACTTCTGCTTTGTTGCCAAACAGGCAGTCCTGATTTAAGGGAGTATCCAACAATTTAGCTTTAACATGATCTGGCAAAGATTGCTCCTTAAGCCAAGCATGCCTTCTAAGTACAGACCCAGTGACAGCAGCCCTGCAAGATGCCTCTAGTGAATCAAAACGACATTGCAAAGTATGCTTTCCAACCTGTTCAGCAGAATGCATTAAACTCTGTAAATCCTTATTTTCAGCACAGTCGGGAATCAACATCATTTTCTGTTTAAGCAAGCCAATAATATGCTGCTGATACTTTAAAATATGAAACTGGCAGTTTAAGGCCCTAACGGCCAAAGTTGCATAAGTGTATACCTTCTTACCCCATCTATCCAGGGCCCTGGAGTCTCTATCAGAGGGGGGTAGGATTTTTGGCAGTAGTAGCCTTAATGCCCTTGGGTCCCTGTGAAATGGTGTCAGGATCCGCAGTAGGATTTTTATAAAGGAACTTGTGAAAGTCAGGAACCCTGTAATATCTATCAGGTTTTCTGGGAGCAGGAGGTAGAGTCAGGGGCCAAGCTAGATTCTGAAAAGGCATCATCAACAATGTCTAGTACAGGAGGTATAGCTAAAAGCCTGTGTTGGGGCAGGAGTAAGAAATCCCTAAGTCTCTTTTTAGAATCAGAGTAATCCTGGCTTTCCAAGTGCTCCCTAAGAGTATGCAGGTTTTCACCAAAAGAGAAATCTTCTGGGGGGGGGGGGGGGAGCAGAGGGAATAGAGTCCTCTGCATCAGAATCCTCTTAGGTAGATAAGAGTAAATCCTGTTCATCAGAAGAAAAAAGAAGTTATGTACTTACCATAACGTTCCATGTTTGTAGTCTATCTCGCCTATATTCTTGCTGGATGGGTTCGGAGACGATATTCGGCTCCGACTCAGCCAATACTAAAGCTCGAGAGCTTTTACTGGCTCGAGGCTAGCCCCTATCCCATGGTGTCTCACGGCAATTCCCCAGATCTCGTTTGCAAGAAAGCGATAAATACCTATCAGGTAATAAAAAGAAAGAAGCTGTATAAATACAGCAAAAGATTAGAAACATAAACCATTCCAGGTGGACAATAAAGAGCAAAGTCAGGCAGCCCCAAAAGAGGTCCACCAGATCCCCCAGAAACAGGAAGGGGGTTGGAGGGAGGGACGCAAGAATACAGGTGAGATGGACTACAAACATGGAACGTTATGGTAAGTACATAACTTCTTTATGTTATGTAGTCCTATCTCACCGTAATTCTTGCTGGATGGGACAGCATCTCTGCCACCTTTATCCTGGGTGGCTCAAGCGAAGAGACTCTTCAGTGCAGTGGACCCAAAGGATGACCTGTCCCAGGAGGCCAAATTCAATTTGTAATGAGTGACAAACATATGTGGTCTTGCCCAAGTAGCTGCTGCACAAACAGTATTAATTGGGAGCCTAGATCTAAAGGCACATGAAGTAGCTACAGCCCTAGTAGAGTGACCTTTAGCTTTTACCGGTAATTGTCTACCAGCTTGTTGATAAGCAAAGGATATGCAATCAAAAAGCCATTTTGAAAGAGTAATTTTTGAAACAGGTAAGCCTTTCCTTTTGTCAAAAAAGGAAACAAAAAGTTGATCAGATTTCCTGAATTCTTTAGTCCTGTGTATATAAAATATGAGTATCCTGTGGACATTTAGCTGGTGAAGTCTATACTCCGATTTATTAGAGTGGTTTGGAAAAAACACAGGTAGCTCAATGGTAGTACTCAGGTTGGGCTCTGAGCATACCTTAGGAAGAAAGGAAGGGTTTGTTCTGAGAGAGACTCTATCCTTGTGAAAAATAATGTAAGGAGGTCAAATAGTTAGGGCTTGTAGTTCCGAGACTCTCCTAGCTGATGTTATAGCTACCAAGAACAAGGTTTTCCATTATAACAATTTTAAGTCTGATGACGAGGATGGCTCAAAGGGTGCAGACATCAAAGATGAGAGGACTAAGTTTAAGTCCCAGGGTTCTAATGGTTGTTTTGTTGGGGACCTAAGAAGAAGAACTCCTTTTAAGAAGGTTTTACAGAGGGAGTGCTGCATGACTGGATTTCCCATGAAACCAAAATGGAAATTGGAAATGGCAGCTAACTGAACTCTAACTGTAGCGGCTGCCGCTCCTTCATGAAAAAATTGTTGTTAGTAAGGATAAAATGGATTCTAAAGGAGCTGTATATGGATCTAAGCCCCGATTGCTAGCCCAAAGGGAAAACCTTTTCCATTTGCTAGAATATAGTTTCTGAGTGGAAGGTTTATGGGATGAAATTAGGATGTGTTTGACCGCTGGGGTTAAGGGAATACACCTGGCTATACGTGGAATTGGAGCAGCCATGATGTCAATTTGAGGGTGTGGATGGAGGGATGGAACTGCCCCAACTGATGAATCAGGAGATCTGGAGATGGGTGCAGAATCCATGGTTCCTCCAAGAGGTAGGGCCACAGGAAAGGAAACCAAACTTGTTGAGGCCAGTAAGGAGCAATGAGGATCAAGGAACTCCTCAACTGTCTTGCTTTCTGTATTACTTTGGGTATGAGTGGAAAGGGAGGAAAAGCATAAAGAAGTCCCGGGGGCCAATCGTGAACTAGAGCATTCCTGGGTGACATCCCCGATGGGGAATGAGGGCAAAGTAGCTGCTGCATTTGGTGTTCAGGTGAGTGGCAAATAGATCGCAGCAAGGCTGGCCCCATTTGTGAAAGATCTCTTTCGCAACCATTGGATTGAGGGACCACTCGTGAGGCATCAGAATTGCTTGGCTGAAGTTTGTCCTCTATTACACTAGATTTCCCCGGGATATGCATTGCTATCAGGAGGCGTTGAGTATCCATCGCCCATTTCCAAACTCTTAAGGCCTCTCTGCAAAGCGGGTAAGACTTGGTTCCCCCCTGCTTGTTTATGTACCACATGACAGACATGTTGTCTGACTGAATCGCAATCGTTCCAGTAGGAAGGGAGCTGTGAAGTGCTTGCAACACATATAGCACCACTCTCATCTCCAGAACACTGATGTGCAAGTGGTTCTCATGGTTTTCCAAGTACCTTGGACTGTCTTTCCCAGATAATGCCCCCCCGCCCTATCTGGGAAGCATCTGTGGTCAAAACTGCTTTCTCTTGGGGAGGAACAAGTGGACGACCTAGGACAAGTTGTTTCATGTGTAACCACCATGTCAGATTCCTTTTGCATGTGTTTGTTATTAACATCTGGTGAGACAATGGAAGGTCTTGCATCAAACATTGTGCAAATAACATCCACTGGAGAATCCTCATATGTAGGCAAGCAAGAGGGACTAATAAGATGGCGGAAGCCATAGTCCCTAGGACTTGGAAGGACTACTCTGGCCTGGACTCTGTTTAATAAGGATCGGATCTGACTGCGTAGAGATTTCACTCTTTCCTGTGTTAGCTTTACTGACATGGTGATTGTGTCTATTTCTGAGCCTAGATATACAATATGCTGCGAGGGAGATAAGACTGACTTTTGCAAGTTGACAGTGATGCCTATGCTGGCACACAAGGATAGAGTCTCATCCCTGGTCCTTATGAGTAGATGCTTGGTGGTAGCAGTGAGGAGCCAGTCGTCTAGGTACGGAAACACCTGGAATCCTTGATGTCTCAGGTGAGCCGTTACCACTGCCATGCATTTGGTAAACACTCTGGGGGCTGTAGTGAGGCCAAAGGGCAGTGTTCTGAACTGAAAATGACTGGCTCCCAGCCGGAAGTGTAAGTGTCTCCTGAAGCATCTGTCCATTTTGATGTGGTAGTACACCATCCTGGAGATCGATTGAGCACATCCAGTTGTCTTTCCCGATAAAGGGCAATATGGACTGCAGAGTGACCATTCGGAACTTTGATTTTCTCACATGCTTGTTCAGTCTGCTGAGATCTAGAATTGATCTCCAGTCCCCTGTCTTTTTTTGGAACTAAAAAGAATGGAGAGTAAGTTCTGGATCCTACTTGCTCTGTGGGGACATCTTGGATGACTTTTTTGCAGCAACGAGATGACCTCTGATGTTGCACAGTCTAATTGGATGGGTGGTATGTCTGGAAAAGACAGGTTTAGTTGGGGTTTTGGAAATAAAGGGAATCAGGTAACATCTGGATATTACTGTGTGTATCCAATGATCTTGAGTGATAGTAAGCCAGGCGCTTGGGTACAGCGATATATGACCCCTGACTGCCTCCAGAGAATGACAGTAGGGCAACCCCTCAGGGTCGATGGAAGGGACGATCAGAGAAAGCTTCTCTGTCTCCCTGATGTTGTGGACCTCCTCTGCCGCGAGGTTGGCGTCTTCCAATATATCCTCCCCCTCTGCCCCTGGGGGAGGGTTGACCTTGTGCCTGAGGAAAACCTTTCTGGGATTTGCGGAACCACATTTTCCCTGCTGTATTACCCTTGGGATAGGGTCTGGACGGGAGAGAGAAACGGACTCCAACGGCAGATAAGGTTTTTCCTTCCTGCTCGCACCTAGTCAAAGACTCTTTCACTTGGGGTCCAAAAAGAGATGAACCATCAAAGGAAACGTTAGTGAAGGAAGACTTGAAGGATTCCAAAAAATTACAAAGACGCATCCACGAATGTCTCCTGAAGGATATTCCTGCTGCGGCTGCCCTGCTCACTCCACCTGCCACATATGAGATCAGCCTCAAGGAGGAGTTAGCTATGGAAGTAAGAGTGGAGAGCTGAGCAGAAACTTTGTCCATGGAACCCGGAGCTACTGAACCCTGGAGGGTATCTCCTAACTCTTTCAGAAGATCCCTCTGAAGACGAGTAAAATGAGTCAGGTAATTCAGCGATCTTAGTGTAAATGCCACTGAAGAAAAAGTATGCTTCCCATACCTATCCATCATCCTGGACTCCTTGTTAGGAGGATGGATATTAGAAGATGTCTCAGATAATTCCTTCTTGGTGGCCGCTGCTACCACCATAGCATCAACTGGAACTCCCTTGCTAAAGAAAGACTTGTCCTCAGGTACTGTCATAAATTTGTTTGGCCTCCTCGAGATGGCTTCCACTGAATCTGGAGAGGTCCATGCTTTCCGCGATATGACCCCCAAAAGTTGGTCATAAGGCGGTGTCACCCAAGAGGTGGAAGGTCGGGAGCCAAAGGCCTCAAGATACACTGATTCATCCTCAGTAGGGTTAGAGGTCTTCCAATCACCCCTCTGTCTAAGGATTTATAGTATGTCAGAGAAGGAGACATCCTCAGAGGGAGATCTAGGGGACCCTTCTGATTACTCTAAATCAGTGTCTGATGTGACAGACTCAGGGTAGTCGACATGTTTCCTCTTGCTTAACCTCTTCCGAGGGAGCTGTCCAGTGGGATAATCTGGGGAGGTCTCGGAAGAGGGGGGTGCCTCCAATGGGGGCTACTTGGGCCTCTGGTTCCCTATGCTGTGGAGGTGGCAGGGAGGAAGAGGTTGCCGTCTACTGCTGGTGGAACACAGGTTCCAAAGAAATGGCTTTGGCAGAGGATAATGTCTTCTCTATAGCTTCGAAAGCCTTTCCCCCCGCTCCGAAGAAAACCTCCGCTCCGAGGGGGTGGATGGTCGACTCCTAGCAGGAGGGAATGGCTCCAAAGCAGAAGTGGGAGCCGAGCTGAGTCGAGCCGAGGCTCCGAGAGGGAGAGTCGGTTCTGACGAAAACCCAGGGTTACGGTCCCCCTCGGAGTCGACACAAGAGCGTCGGCCCCCAGAACCCTCGGCTCCAGACTGAGCCATCAAGGATAGAGTAATTGGCTCCAAGGAAACGGGTTGAATCCCCGGAGCTGAAGGGTTGAAGACAGAGGAACCTGACGTAATAGGCTCCGAGAGTGAAGCAGTCGGAGGAGGAACAGTGATCGGTACAGGGGTCGACTCCGAGAACTTTGGGTCTGGAGGGGTCAATTTCTTAGCCAGAGCTGGATTCGAAGGCAACCTCTTCACCACCCTCTTGATGTCCGCATCTGATAGGGTCCTGGAGGATCTGGTGGTGACTGAAGGAGACCTCCTTCTCTTCAAAATAGGAGATCTCAAAGTAGGAGATACAGCCTTGATGTCGGGCAAAATCTTTGGTACCGAAGACTGTGTTGGAACTGATGAAATCGACTGCACCGAAGATGAAGCAGAGTCGGAACCAGAACTCCTTGGTTCCGACACTTTAGACTTTTTGGTCGGCTCCGAAGTCGGGGCCGATGATTTTCTCTTTGAAGATTTTGGAGCTGCCTGACCAAGTTCCAGCTGTTCCTGGAAGGAACTGGTCATGAGACCCTTGTCAATAAGTTTTCTCTTCCTTTCATTCAACACTCTTGTACTAAAGCGTGAAAGAAGGTGCAGGGTTCCTGTAAATGGTCTTTACCAAGACAATACACACAACCGGTGTGGCTGTCTGTAAAAGAGATTTTCTGAGCACACCTGTCGCATTTTTTGAACCCAGAAGGGCGATGATCCTTGTGATCCTTGTGTTTATCTTTAGACATTGTTAAACACTAAGAACAAAGGCAGCAATAGTATTACTACAAAAAAGAGTAAAGAGAAGAAAAGTTTTTTTTTTTTAAAACAGTCACACACACAGGGAGGAAAGGCCCTCTAACTTAAACGGGACTACAGCCTTCTAATTTAAACGTTCCGTACAGTCCTAAGGGGGGAATAGGAGTTGAAAACTTTCAAAAACAGTCGCACAATAAAGAAGAAACTATTAATATATATATATATATATATATATATATATATATATATATATATATATATATATAGATATAAAGATAGAAAAAGGTGGTAGAAAAGGACTAAATAAGTAAAAAATCATTTTACTTAGCCAACGAGCCAGTAAGACACAACCTTGAAGCTTTTGCGGCAAACGAGATCTGAGGAATTGCTGTGAGGCACCATGGGATAGGGGCTAGCCTCGAGCCAGTAAAAGCTCTCGAGCTTTAGTATCGTCTGAGTCGGAGCCAAATATCGGCACCGAACCCATCCAGCAAGAATTATGGTGAGATAGGACTACATAACATCAGAAATTTCAGAATCCTGGTCAGAAGTATCATAAGCAAATTCAGTACTAGGTCTCTTAGAGGGGGAAGGTTGGCTTCACCGGATTAAAGTAATAAGGTCTTAAGCCATTCTTATCATTTGTTTTTTAGGCAAAGAGGCCTGACCATGCGGTCTGGGCGTCAGTTTTCTAGGCATGGTTCAAGTTTTAGGCCTTGAAGAAGAAGATGGCGTTGGTTTAATATGCAAGTCAGTAGGCCTGAATACACCCTCAGAAGCTGGTGCCTGCACAGCGGCTCCGGACCCATCCAAGGTAGAGACATCTGCAGGTTCCACAGTTGAAGCATCTTGCGGCATACCGGACTCTGAATGGGTCTCAGTAGAGGCCTGCGAATCTAAAGTAGTGGGTATCAGGGGCTGCGAAAGCGCCTCACTGAGTACCGGTGAACTGACGACTGGCTTAGGAGAAGCGTCATTGGCAGCTTTGGACCTAGGCGGCCTGTCTCTGTCTTTATCTTTGCGTTTTTTCGGAATGTCGGTAGTCGGATGGCTTACCGAAGACATATCTGGATAATTAAACTGAGTACCAAAATATCTAGAAGCATAAATATACCGACGACGAATAGTCTGTTGCTTAAATAAGGCTCAAAACTGACAGCGAGGTACGTCATGGTCAGGGCCTAGGCAAGGAATACAGTACGAATGTAAATCTTTGTGAAGTATTTGCTTTCCACAAGAAATACAATTATTGACTTTTACTGACATCGGTTTAGAGCAAGAAAAAGTTTCCCCAATGGGGTACTTAGCTTTAGTTGAAGACTTCGGTTCTGAAACTTAAAAATGAAAATTTTAGGAGTCGGCCGACCGGCACTTGTGATCTGCTTCGGGCACCGCACAGCAAGAAAGACTGGGGTAATGGTGTCGGCTGCATGCTTTATACCCCTGACTACCTGACGTCATGGAAGATGAAACAGCAACCGATGCAGGACCCAAGACTTTGATAATCAGGCCGACTGAGGGCTACTGCAAGCAGATAACCCAAATGGGATGACTGCAACAGTGAAACACGAAGAACATCATAGCTTTAGATGGTTGATAGAGACCCCTTGGCCACAAGCAACTGGTCGACAAGCTGCAACGCATCCTGTTCTGTGAGGCTTCTGGTCAACCTCATAGACAGAGCTGAAGGAGATTCCGGCCTTTCTAAAAAGGGGGTATACTTGCTTCCCACAAAGGGATACAAGGAAGGAGAGTACTTTGTCCTTGCTAGTTCTTGTGGTGCTGAGCCCGGAACAGAGGGTGTGTGCACCAAGAAGAATGGTGTAGAGGTTATTTGCACTGACAAAGGCAGCGCCATAAGTGTAGAGGGTGACTGCACCATAAAGGGTGGTGTGGTAAAAGTCTGCACCGATGAATAACGGTGCTGTCGAGGAAGGTGTCTGCACCGGTAACGATGGGGCCGAAAGAGACTACACCAAACGGCATGTCGATAACGAAGGTGTCTGCACAGTAAAGGACAGTATCCCGGAGGTTGACAGCATCGGCAAGGACAGAGCCGAAGGAGTCTGCACCAATGGTGCCGAAGGAGACTGTACCTGTAGAGACAGTGCCAATAAAGGCTGCAACGAAACCGTCAGAGCCATAGGTGTCTGCACTGGGAACTCTGGTGCTGGTGGTGATAAAGAGGACATAGCTGGAGTAAGAATCAACTGGGTTGGTGCTGAGGCTGGGGCCTAAAGGACCACAGATGGCAGCGCCAAGCTCGAAATCTTTACCTTTTTGTGAGTCGACTCCTTGCGATCTCTAGACGGAAATGAAGTGAGCGACCTCAAGGAGGAAGAAGAATGCCTCTTACAGGGTTTAGCAGGAGGGGGTGAGCCCTCCGACCCAGAGATAGCCATGCAGAAAGGAGTTTTAAGGAGGCCTTTCAGAATTGATTTATTCTTCCTTTCATTTATAGTACTGGTCGAAAAATTTCTACAAATCCCACATGGGGGGGGGGGGGGTCCACTGAAAGGTGGGAGACATTCAAGCAATAGACACAAATTATGGCCATCAGAAAGCAGTAACTTATGACCACATTCCGTACATTGTTTGAAACCAACACTACTTTTCTTATCCGACATAATGATATGAAGGGAGAAGGGCGACAGTACCAAGAAGTCAGGAATGCTACCCAGAAGGGTAAGAAAGGGAGAGAAGAAGGATTACCAACGATGGTAATGGAGAATTACCTCAAAGGTAAGAAAAAGGGAAAAAATATAGGGATAGAGTCTGAAAGTTGCAATAGGGTAGGAGTATACAGATAGTAACTGATTGAAAACTTTTTAAACACTAACAACAGAAAAACTTCAAATAATTTTTCACTTAGCTGAGGGAGAGTGGCTTGACACGGCTGTACAGCAACACGGCAAACGAGATCTGGGGTAACAGGGAGCAGAGCATTCTGGGTAGGATCTTGGCTCGAGAGTTTTTGGCTGATGCGAGCTTGGTATGAAGCCGGCACTGATAACCCATCAGTAAGGAATGAACGAAGATTAACATCAGATCAGTAGTTATGTAGTTACCATACTGCTGAATCTTTTCATTCTGGTCTATCCAATACAACTTATGGGTTTTTGAACAACTTTTAAGATCCATAATGGCAAAACTAGTATTCCAGCCTTGAGCTCCTTTTAGAAATATTACTGCATAATGCCTCGTGTGTGAAGAAACCTTTGACTGAATTTGGCACCAGTTAGAGAAGGCAGAATCAGCATAGACCGTGACAAATGTGGCAATGCCCCTTCAGATCCTACTAAATAACAATTTGGAAGGGGGACAGAGGACACGTTGTCATATTAGATGGATGAGAATGAAGGGATCCAGCATTATGACAACTACAAAATGAGCATATCCTAATTTATTCTGTCAGTTCCAACTTATGGGTCAGAATCCCTTGCTACAGTTTACCTTGGTGGCATCATGACAGGAGATCACAGAGAATAATAGCTCCTAAGCAAGCCCTAGTCCTAGATACAACATCTAATTTGTAATGCTTAACAAAAGTATCCAAAGTAGACCATGCTGATGCTGAACAAATTTCATCAACTGAAGAATTCCTGAAGGCCGTTGAAGTGGCAACCAATCTGGGAGCATGAGCTTTTGGTTTGCTTACTAATGGGCAATTATGTACTGAATAAACATAGGAAAAGCAATCCAAAAGCCATCTGGAAATTGAGTAACTTTGTACACTTTTGACCCAAGTTTGTTGACTGCAAAGTTGACACAGCTGTGAGTCCTTTCTTAAGGACTTGTTTCTGTGCAGGCAAAGTTTAAGTTGTCTATATACATCCAGGGTGTGTAAAGTATATTATCCTTTACTTGAATGATTTTGAAAGAAGATTGGTAAGTGAAATGGTTGGTTGATGTTTACCTCAAAAGCTACCTTGGAAATAAAAAGGGGATTAGTATGGAGGGACACTATGTACTTGTAAAACACCAAATAAGGAAATTAAGAAGACAGGTTCTGTAACTCAGATACTCTTTTTGTAAAAATTATGGCAACCAATTGCAAGGTTTTCCAGGACAGAAATGTCAAGAGTGCCGAGGAAGCTGTCTCAAAAGAAAACTTGGCTAAAGCTTTTAATAAAAAGTTGAGATCCCATGGAGGTGCAGTCTCTGTAATTGAATGGAGCAGGAAGAATCCTTTAAGGAAGGCCTTATATAGTATATGAGAAGCCAGAGAGTGGGCTTCATAACCTGCATGAAAATCTGAATTGGTGCCAAATGCACTTTAATATTAGAGAAACTTAAACCCATGTCAAACATGTTGGCCAAGAAGAACAATATCAGGTGCAGAAAAGGGGGCTATGTCCTCAGATGATGCCCAAATCACCAAATCATAAAAGAATTCCACTTCCCACAATGAAACTTGTGACTGGATTACTTCTGTGAAACTGACATAATTCTAACTACAATAGTGGATAAGGCTGGATAATTTGCCATTACTATAAGAGGAGAATCCAAATGGTTAGTATGAGGTTGCGAAGATCCAAGTGAAGACTCCCAAATGGGTGAGAAAGTACATCCTGTATGGGATTCAAAATCCAGGGGAGTTACCTGATTTGAAGCCTTAGCAGGAGAAACCAAATTTTCCTGGGGCAATGAGGATCACTGTGGTTTTGCATCAGACCACCTTTTGCAGAAATCTGGGAATTAACAGTAGAGGGGAATAAGCATAAAGATTGCTGGAAGGCCATTGCTCAGCCAGAGTGTTGCTCCTCCAGGGAAATCCTGGCAATGAACTTGCTACCCTTGGAACTATAAATGGAAGCACAGTCTGCAGCAAGGTTAGCCCCATCAGCTGGAAATCTGTTGTTCTTCTGCTGGATTGAGAGACCATCATGAGGGATCAGGATGGATTTGCTCAGCCAGTCCGCAAGGCAGCTGGACATCCTGGGGATATGCAATTCAATATAGAAATCAATGGAAAGACATCTCCTAACGGACATACCCTCATAGCTTCCCAGCATAATGGGTAAGATATGATACCCCCTTGCTTGTTGGTGCAAGAAAGAATTGTCATATATTCTGTTTGGATAGAAATCATCCCTGGAGGAAGGGTGTCCAGAAGTTATTGCAACATGAGGACTGCCCATACCTCCAAGACACTGATGTGAATATCGACCTCTTCTGGACTCTATATGATTTGGCCATCCTTGCAAAGCAACAACCCCATCCCAGGGAGGAGGAGGAGGCAACCGTGGTAACTATAATCACTGGTTGTTGCAAAACAAGGGGTCTCCCAGAAAGAATATAGGGGGAAACTAGCCACCATCATACATGACCACTGCAAAGAGTGGTTATCATAACAAGCATTGAAAGAGGCTGAGACAGCACAGAGTGTTGAACACTTACAAACAACTGCAGAATTCTCATGTGAAAGTGAGTGAACTACAACATTAGAATAGACAAAGCCACCACTCCCAGAAAGCTGAGAACTAGGGCGGATGCATGGTGAATCAAGTGAAGAAATGTCTGAATGGCCTCCCAAAGTACCTGGATTATGTCTGAAGAAATCAATATTATGGATGTGGTTGTGTCTAATCGACATCCGATGAACTGAATGGTTAGGGTCAATTGCAGAAAAGACATCTGGTGATTTACTGATATGATCAAGGGACAGGCATAATTAGAGCACATAGTCCCTGGCAATGATTAATGTCTCCATGGTTGAGACATCTAGGAACTAGTTGTCCAGGTATAGGATGACTCAGATCCCCTGTAGCTGCTGCTGTGCCACTATATGGCCATGCACTTGGTGAACACCCAGGGGGCTGCATTGAGACCAAAAGGTAGGGCACTGAACTGGAGTGTCTGGCTCCCAGGCAGAAGTGAAGATCTCTCCAATATACTTTATTTATTTTGATGTGGAGATGATGGTATCAATGAGATATATGGAGCACGTGCAATCATTTGCCTGTAGACAAGGCAATTGCATCATGACCATACTACCACAGTGAATTTGATCTTTTTTAACAAAACTGTTCAGATGACTTGGGTCCAGAATGAGCCTAAGGTCCTTGTTTCTCTGTGGATCTAAAAACAATCTCAAGTAAAATCCTGACCTTGTCTGACCTGGTTAGACCTCTTGGATGGCTCTATTCTAGACCAGAGAGAGAACTTCTCTTTCAGCCACCTTAAGCTGGTGGGTCAGAATATCTGGGGGTGGATGCTTCTATTTGGGGGCCCGACAAAAGGGAATTATTGTTATCCTTCTTACCCAATTGTCCTGTGTGATGGTCATCTACATAGGCAAGTAGAGGGATGAGCAACCCCTTACTGCCTCCACAGAGGAACAATCAGGTAGCCCTTCAACGATGATGTGATGGACTGTCTGAGATGGGCCTATGGTATATTCCTGCTTCTGCAGACCCCTTCAGTCTCTCGACCTGTGTCCATTGAAGGGATCGCCTTTCCCTGGCCGCCCCTGTTACAAGTGGACCTGAAAATCTGTCTCTTGCTTTCCTGAATCAGAGTTTTGGAACCCTTATGGTTCCTGTCATATAATTGTAGGATCTCAAGCCCAACTCCAATGGCAAAAAGCATTTTGCCATCCTATTCACACTTCTGCAGTCTTTCTTTTATAGAAGAATCAAAAAAGGATGATCCATCACAGCAACAGACAATAATCTGTCCTCAAGTCATATAGGCAAAACAAGGCCTGGTGTCTTACAGCAGTGCCTGCTCCAGTAGCTCATCCATCGCTGCATTGTGTATGAGCTGCATGAAGAGGTCGGTAATGTTTAGCATTGTGCTCAATGACATTTCCAACTGCTTCCTGGAGTCTGATGCTGGTTGTCTTCTAAAAGTGGAAAGTACCTGTTCTGCAAGCTCCCTCTGGAAGCGATTCATTCTAATGGAGTAGTTCAATGCCTAACGGCCTTGAAACATACTCCCACTTCCCTAATCAGTCCATTGCCATGGACTCCTTACTGGGAGGGTAGACAGAATCTGTATGCTTGGTCAGCTCTTTTTTTGTAGTAGCTGCCACCACAATGATGAGCTCAACAACAGGACCCTTAGCTCAATGCTGTCATCTAAGAATCTTGACTGGCTTCTTAGTCACTGATTTGCAAGTGTTGGGCTCCTGCAATGATTTCCTGACCAACAGACCAATTAAGTGATCCACAGGAGATACAACTCAGGAAGTAGAGGGGTCCAAGCCATAAGCCTCAAAAAGAACCTAATTGTGAGAGTGAGGGAGTGTGGGTCAAGATCTCTTTTGTCAATTTAACTTGAGGACTGCACCAAAAATAGTGTCTTCTGGAGGGGACTGGGGGAGGGACCCCTCAATCTATGGGAAATCAATATGCCTCCTTTTACAAGTCCTCTTTCTTGGAATGTCAGGGGTACAGTACAATCTGATTCCTTAGAGGACACCCCCTGTAGGTGTACAGTACTTTTGCAGCTTAACTCTTGGCTTTGACCAATGGGGGCACGATGGGTAGAGGCAACCACAAATTAGTCTGATCATCCACTATCAAGGGTGATGCAATTATCTTCCCCAATAACTTGAAAAAAACATTCCAACCTCAGCTGGATCACAGGAAACCCTTTCAGTGACTGGATACACTCCTCCCAAAAAAGATGTGAGCAGCATCAGAGAAGACACCCCAGAAGAGGAGAAGATGGAAGGTTTTGAGGAGGGGAATCTATGCTAACAACAGGGAGGATGAAGTGTCAAACACCAACAGGGAAGCTGTACAAAACAATTCTTTAGATGTCACCAATGACATAGTGTCAAGTTGACAGCTCAGAGTCTCTCTCTTGATCATGGGCAATGGGTTGGTACCAAGATGAGGTCTGTAGTCGGTACCAAGGAGATAGAATTCGAATCCATGGTCTGCCCCAAAAGGCCCACATCATGAGATCCAAATCTGCCTCTGATGTACTGAGATAAGATTTAAAGGACCTGATGGATGAAACTGGGGGAGACCGACAGGATATAATGTAAACATTGTTCTCAGCAGGACATACTCACAGAAAGAGAAAAGCCTTCTTGGAGAGTTATCTAGGCAGTTCTGACATAGCAGGGGTTACCAAGGCGTAGTTTAAAGTAGCACAGGATACCCTGAAAGTGCAAGGTTTCAGTGCCTTCCACACTTTTAGACCAGTAGCTGCACAGACAAGGGCTAAAGGTGGAGTTGTTTTGATATACATCAATAATAAGCATATCTCTGAGTTGGTCAAACAAAACGACATGCTAGAGTTCCTGCATGTGCAGATCACCATAGACAAAATCCCGTAACTATATCCTAGCCAGCCACAGGTAACCCTCCATGTCCCAAGAAGCTCATAATGCATACTTGTATCTACTGGCAACATTTGCCATCCAATCCAACCCAACACCCTACTAATGGGAGACTTTATTTACCCCTCTATAGACTGGGAATGATACATGACCTCAAATCTACAGGCATGGGAATTCCTGGACTTTGCAAATGCAAACAACATAGACCAAATGCTGAAAACACCCACTACAGCCTCCAAAATGCTGGACCTTGTACTGACAAATATGGGAGAATGCTTGACCTCCCCACCAATCTCTTCCTCCCTGGTAAGGCTAAGCATAAAGTTTCTCCTTCAAAATAAAAATCAAATCTGTTACCCCAGTAAAACCAATAACAGGAACTATTCCTTGGAAACTACCTTTCATTAAGTCATAGTAGTTAAAATTCAATGCCCCTCCAAACCCTGTGAATACAGCAGCTTACAATGAATTGCCCTCAGAAACTCTGTACAACCATGTTAATGGCTGCATATAGTCTGCTGTACCTACCAGAAGCAAGTCCAGAACTAGCCCCAGAAAAAACTGCCCTGGTGGCATCCTAAATTAAACAGGATATACAACAAAATGAAAAACGGCAAAAATCAGGAAAGATTACTATAAAGATTAAAAACTCTCTCATCAAACTAAACAGGCAACTAAGATGCCTAATTAGGTCAAACAAGGCCAACTTTGATTCCAACAGAGCCACCCAGGTGAAAAATAACCATAAGGCCTTTGTCAGCTATGTGAGAAACCTCAGGGCAGCACAAAGCAATATGCTGAACTGGTGGTTAATGGTACCACATTCACTGAGCTTGGCGATATAGCAAACCTGTCAGCAGATGCATTTAGTTCCAACTTTACCCCCTACCCACCATCAGCCACCCCCAAGAAATAATCTCAAATATAACCCCACCAACTGTAACTAGGGAGCATGTACTGGATGTGCTCAATAAAACCAAGAACAAAGCCTCAATGGGCCCTGATAACATCCCTGCATGCCTCATGAACTACTTAACTTTACTCCTAAAACAGGCTTTGTGACACAAGAATGGAGGACTGCAACAGCCATCCCCCCTCATAAGGGAGGACCTATAACAGATCCTGGAAAATACAGACTCATTAGGTTAACTAGTCTTATTTGCAAAGCCATGGAAAGAATTATCGTGGAAATTATCAACAAGGGCATAGGAGATTTCCAGACACTGGATCTATCCCAGTTTGGCTTTGTCAAAGGAAGGTCAAGCTTACTGAACCTGATGGACTTTTTTGAAAAGATTGCCAAGACAATTGATAAAGTAAAAGTGGTGCATACTGCCTACCGAGATCTGGATAAAGCATTTGACACAATACTCTATTCGGGCATTGTCAACAAACTTGGGAAACTAGGCATTAACCATTTTATAAAACATTGGATAACTAACTGGCTCAAAGATATGACCCAAAAAGTTAGGATCAGTGAGGCCACCTCCACAAAGTGGCTAGTCATCAGTGGAGTAGTTTGTGATGGGCCCACTCCTCATGTGAGGTCAATATCAAAGGCCTCTGGCTGACCAAGTTCACAGATGATTACAAACTGGGAGTAATCAATGAATACCCCAAGATGAGAATACCCTCCCACCCTTCAGTAAGCTCTAACACAAATGCTTGATGCCAAAGTCATGGCTTATAACTCAATGCCAAGAAATACATTATAGTATCTTTTGGGAAATCAGCCATCCCAAGAAACTATGTCATCAATAAAACCCAGCTATAAGTTGATTCACTATTCAGGGATCTGGGAATTTATGTAGATAGTAACCTAGCCTTCAACCAACATGTGTCCAAGATATTGAAACAATCCTTCTGTGTTTCTCAACTTGTAAGTAAGGGCATGGCATTTAGGCACATACTGTTCATTGCATTACTGTACTCAGCCATTATCAGACCCTTAATAGAGTACCCACCTGATCAGACACATGCAGCAACTGAAACGTCCACAAACGTTTATTACGAAAAGAATACAGGGAGTAAACAAAATGTCCAACACTGATCACCTCAAAGCCCTGCCTCTTTACTCTATTATATAGACTACTGAGAGATGTTCTATGCCTGTCATACAAGGTATCCCAGACGTCTGTACTGATGAACCTTTTGCACATCCACAAAACAAACAGCATTAGAACTACTACGTCAAAAGTCCTAAATTCGGGTTGAAGCATAAACAGGACATGTTGGAAAGACAGATATATTATCAGAATTCCCATTCTCTGAACAAGTTCCTGCTATCCATGTGGAGCAAAAATTTTCCCTAACCCTATTTAAGCATAACTTGTACCAAAGGATGGGTAATCGAAAAGTCACCCCAGTCTGGTGCCTGTCTCTCTGACAGAGGCCTCAGTATATCACCCCTATATATATAAATCACATTTGTGGGTCACATTTGGGTTGCATGGCTAGGCTTATAAGGACCCTAGTGGTCGTTACAATTATGAACCTATAAGGAGAAGCCATTGGAGCCAAAGCAGATGCCAGCTCAATCCATGGCACTTTTGGAGCCAAAGAAGGTTCTGTGCCCTCAGAGATCTCCTTTTACATTCATCTGGATCCTTAGATCCCTGCTTTTCCACAACTCATGTATCTTTGTGTGAGTGTGTGTGTGTAGGGGGGGTATAGCCACATTTCTAGCACTTTTTTCTAAAATTACTCCACACACAAATCAAGCAATAAGGGACATTACAGAATGTAAAAGGAACAGCCACACAATACACTGACTGCCAGACTGACCACCGATACAAAAAAAGTAAAAAGAATAATGGCGATGGCAGAATGCTTAAGCTAAAAAGGAGAAATAAAAAATTTACACACAAACTTCTTCAAGGTGTTTGGCAGACTATTCCTAATGAAGACACTACCTGTTAGATTATTAACAATGCAGCCACATGTATTAGGTGTATTATAAGTTTGGACTGATATGTCAAGATGAGATGTAGTCTGACAAGTACTGACACATATAGTAATTACATTTGATTATCAAAAAAAAAAATGTAGTTTTGAGAGGCCCAGTCTGTAAATAGTATAAGTGGTATTTTTATTCCTTATGAGTACCATTAATGCATTTCATTAGGTTAACAGCCTGAACCTCTAAGTCATCTAACACAAACTTACTACAACATGATTAACTGAATTCGAAATAAACTGTAGTCATTGCTATAAAATGAAAATTTTACATACTGATGATGGTTTCCCTCCTCAAACAGGTGATTACAACCAAACTTGTGCTAATCTAGCCATAGTTAAGAGCAAACTAACTGTATAAATACTAGAAATAACAGTTATCTGTAATCTGTTTTATATAGTCAGGGCAGCGATGCACCTGGCCTCAAACACTGTACACCTTTCAGATAAGCAAACATATGAAATGCAGGATTAAAACAGAAAATTAAGTGTATACACACAAGAGTGAGTCTTAGTAAGCAATGCCCAGTACAATGGAAATACTAATGCCTTATGACCACTGTACTGGGATCCTAAAATTAGGGTAATGAACCTACCATTAATATTTAGTATTAGCATAAAAACAGATACTAACCCATAAAAAACTTGCCACAGATAAAATTACTGGCACTCCTCTACTTCCCTCACTGCTAAGATGCTGTATGTATCTTGGCAAATTTGAGTGACCACTCACAGCCACTGCACAAACAACACAGTTAAGGCTACCAGAGTGCATGTGTGCACTGCCTGCATTACTTGAGAATGCCATAAAAAGAAAATAAAAATATAAAAGTAAATGAATCAAAGCTACTGGTGCCTCATTAACTGAAGAACACACAAGTGAAAATAACATTCTAAGCACAGACTGTAATTAGCAGCTCACCTTTACGAATGTAGACCCTAGCAGGGTTAAGTTACACAAGCCCTGGGTATGAGTTAGAGATACCTTGATGGCACAGACTAGGGCAGATGTCAATGTGCCATCAACCTATCTGAGCTACCTCTCAGTGTGAGCCACAGTGGTGCCAGTGGTGTATTCTGAAAAGACATGTGCCGCCTCAACCTTGGAAGTAAAACCTTATTTTCATGGTATAAAGTTGTTCTGTTTTTATGCACTGTTTGTTGTGAGTTTTGTAGGCAGATGCATGTGGAGTAGAAGTGTGGAAGTTGTTAGTATAGACAGTGAAACGTAATGGGCCTAGTACTGAGCCTTGGGGTACATCAAAGGTGATTGGAAGAAGAGGTGAAAGTTCTTGCTGCCACAATACTGCTTGCTGGTGGCTGGTTTGGAACCAGGCTATGGAGGATTTACTAAGTCCTAGTTCAGTAATGGCTTTGATAAGTATACTAAGTCTGACCATATCGAAGGCCTTAGACAGGTCGAGAAAGGTAGCAGATACATATTTGCCATTGTTTCTGTGGTTGTTTACTGTACTGGTGAAGGACATTAGAGTGGTGGTGGTACTGTGAAAGGAAAGAAAACAGTGTTGCGTGTTTGACATGAGTTTCTGGGTATGCAAGTAGTCCATAACTTGGATATGTATGCATCTCTCCAGGATTTTGGCTATAGGGGACAGAATAGCTACTGGTTGGTAGTTCTGCAGAAGTACCTCCTTTATGAAGGGGTATTATATGTGATATATTCCAGATTTCGGGGACAAGGGCATCAGACAGAGATTTATTAATAAGAATGGCTATTGGGTAGGCAATAGCGTTGGCAGCTATTTTTAGAAATTCAGCTGGTAATTTGTCTGATACTAGTGCTGTGGGCTTAAGCTTTTTTAAGGTATTTTCTTGTCTTATCAGTACAGACAGTTTGGACGTGAAATGCGTTCTTACTGTGTGGTTTTGCAGGGTTCTATGGTGGAGGGGTTGTTTTGCTGGTTTGATAGGGCTAGAATGGTTTCAGTAAAGAAATTGCTGAATTGTGTAGCTATGCTCTCTCATGTGTCAACTAAGGTAGGGGAGGGAGTACTACTTTAACTTGGTAGAAGAATTTTGTTAATGGTTGCCCAGAAATTTTGAGGATTGCTTTGATGCTTTATTTGGAGATTGTAGTAGTATTTAATCTTGTCAAGTTTAATTAGTTTTTTAGCTTTATTCCTGAGCTCTTGGAAAGTTTATTTAGTGGCTTGGGACCTGACTTTATGCCAGTGGTCCCAGGCTTTATCTCTGGTTTTAGGAGGGATCTGGTATCCTTACTTGGCCAAGGTGAGGAGATACCTTAGATTCTGATATTTCTGGGAGGGGCGTGTAGGTTTAGGATACTTAGAAAGGAAGAATTAAAAAGTTTAATGGCTTTGTCTAAGTCAATATGTTTTAATGGTGTCCAATTACAACATTTTAGGTCAGCAATGAAGTTGTTGGGGTTAAAGTTCTTTTTATTTCTTGTTAGTTGGATAAGATAAAAACAATGCTTCAGAATGCTACTGGGTTGCAGAGATAGTCTATGCAGAGATGTTCCAACCTCAACTGCTGTGTCTTCAGATGACCATCTGGCTGAAATGAACACATGAAGTTATTGAAATTAGTCTAATATGAGGGATACCTCTCCTCATCTAAAGAGTGAGGGCATATGGAGAGTTTCCATTCTACCAGCCCTGCCCCTCCTCCACATCCATCCAATCTTACAGATTAGACAACAATGGAAGATTTATGTCAATGAAAGGATTCCTCTGAGCAAGCGGATAGGCTTCATCTGAGCTCTCCGGAGGAGCTTATGGCAATGACACATAAGCAGAGCTGGAGAAACTTCCTTGGTCTTGAATGGATCCCACTATCTGTTAAACATTCCATGGTCCTGACTTGAACCCTCTGATTCTCTATCAGGTTCAGGAAATGCAGCTCTTTGATGAAGTGCTTAAGGTCTTGGATGTAGCCCATGTCTCTTGGAAGACTCCATACAACTGGAAATGGGCAATAATTTCAATGATCCCAAAGGTAGAAGACCACCCTAAACCAGCACTGTCTTGTATGTGGATTTCTGTTCTGAACCACAATTTTAAGATCTTTACGATAGTACTGGTCTTGAGGGTTATGCCTTCAGCTTCTACACTGGCTACATCAGACCAGTGTGGATTTACTAGGGGAAAAACACATATTTGATAATACAGCAAATACATTACTGCTGGCAGATTCCCTTCATGATGATTAGTCACAATGCAAAAAAATGTCTTTGACCAAGTGGAATACATCTTTCTACCTGGGCCTTAGCAACGTCTAGCTTTTTAACCAATTCTGCAGAAATGTTTTCCCAATTCTAGGAGAAAGTGACTGTTGTGCTTTCTTTCCAGTTTGGATTGAGTAAAGGACCCGGCAAGAATGCTATTTGGGCTACCCTATACTTGGAGACTTTGGACCAGGCCCTGATTGTTGAGAAGGTACTGGCTGGCAGGTAACTCTTACTTTTTTGAAGATTACTTCTTGATGTACTTGTCTTGCCCCAGAAGATCCTCCAAGAGTTTTGAGGTTTATTGGGATGTTTAGTTAATCAATAGAAAATAACAGCAATGATAAATTACCATCCTTCACAGCAAGTACTGAAAATTTATCTTTACTGATGAACACACGTCTTTCAGGTATTTGGGGGGTCCACATGGAGTTGCACCTTAAACATACTGCTGAAGAAAGAGATTTGTCAGTGGAAATGCTTGTAGACCATTATGTTGGAAGATGGAAGGAACTTTTAACCGAGTTACAAAAAAGGATTCAAGTAATACAAATTTTAACTATGCCCCAAACTTTATAATGCAAACAAGCTTCACTAGCAGACAGTACAGTTGTGTACACTTACCATAAATGTAGATGTTCAAGTGTATTCACTGTTGCAGTCATTACATTTGGGTTATCTGCTTACAGGTAGCCCTCAGTCGGCCTGACTAACAAAGTTTTGGGTCCTGCGTTGGTTGCTGTCCCTTCTTCCATGATGTCAGGTCGTCAGGGGTATAAAACATGCAGCCGATGCCATTACATCAGTTTTTCTTGCCCCAAATATCAGGTGCCCCCTTAATGGGAAGCAATTAAATATAAAAGTACAATGATATATCTCCACCAAAAAAGCAAATACACCAAAAATGCTTTTAAGCAAAGTAACGGAAAGTAGAGGTATAGGCAAAAAGACGTTAGGGGGCTGGAGGGAGGATAACCAGGACTGCAACAGTGAATACACTCGAACATCTACATTTATTGTAAGTGTACAAAACTTTACTATGTTCTTCATGTTTTACTGTTGCAGTCATTACATTTGGGTAGATTCCCAAAACTATGGTTGGGAGGAGGATTTTAGATAGCATTAGGACCAGCTATAAGGCCCTGCAAGACTGCAGTGGCAAAGCCAGCTCTGGATTTAGAGAATGATAATGCTTGTTGAAAGTATGTACAGAACTCCAGGTAGCATCTTCTAGGATGTCCCTGGTAGGGACGCCTCTGAGAAAGGCTGTAGAGGTAGATGCAGCCCTGGTGGAGTGAGGTCTGATCCCCTGGGGATAGGTTTTCTATGGTGCTTATAGCAGAAGTTAATGCAATGGCCTATCCATTTAGAAATGGTTTGCTTTGAAATAGCCTTCCCCTCTGCCCCTGCAGCAAATGTCACCAGCAGTTGTTCAGATTTCCTTTCAGGTTTAGTCCTGTCCAAGTATAATCTAAGTTGTCTGTGCACATCAAAGGAATGCAGTATCCATTCCACTTTGTTCTGTGGATTGGGAAAGAAGGTTGGCAAATGAATGGACTGATTAAGAGCCACATTGGATACCACCTTGGGCATGAAGGATGGATTTGTTCTGAGGGACACCCTGTCCGGATGAAAGATGATGAAAGACTCCACTGCCATAAGGGCCTGTAATTCAGATACCCTTCTAGCTGAAGTGATTGCTAAAAGGAAAGCCATTTTCCAAGAAATACATTTTAAGTCTGCAGTAGCAGCTGGCTCGAAAGGAGGTAGAGTGAGTTTCTCCAAAACAAAGTTAAGGTCCCAGGCTGGGGTTGGAGCTCTCCTGGGTGGTCTCAATTTTTTGGCCCCTCTGAGGAACTGCTTGAGCAGTGGATGAGAGAAGAGGGGAGGTTCTGTGTTATAATGAGCTGAAATGGCTGAGGCGTGGATTTTAATGGAGGAAAAACACTGGCCCTTGTGAAGCATCTCAGTTAAGTACTGTAAAATCTGAGGTAAATTGGGCGCTGCTGTGCTCATCCCTTGAAATTGGTTCCAGGCACAGAATCTTTTCCATTTTTCAGCATAAGATTTTCTAGTACTAGGCCTCCTTGCCTCTAAAATGATATCCATCACCGGTTTACTGAGGGATGGTAAAGGAGGGATTATGTAATTAGCCAGGCTGCAAGGTTCAGTGTTAGAAGCTGAGGGTGCAGAATCTGGTTCTCCTGCTGAGACAACAGGGAAGGAGCCTGAGGCAGGTGCCATGGGGATAACCATGACACACTGTGCAGGAGGGGTACCAGTGTTGGCGCGGCCAGTCTGGAGCGATCAGAATCATCCTTGGTTTGTCCTGTTTGATTTTTAGTAGTACTTTGGAGAGCAGAGGCAGTGGAGGGAAGGCATAGACTGATAGGTTTTTCCAGCTGAAGGACAGAGCATCCACTTTCCAGGCTTGTTTGTGGGAAGTCCTTGTGCAAAATTTGGCCAATTGGTAGTTCTGGGGAGAGGCAAAAAGGTATATATCTGGGCTCCCCCATTTGCTTGTCAACATGTTGAAAATTCTTGGTTCCAGCTTCCACTCGTGTGGGCCCATGAGGTTTCAGCTTAGTCCGTCTGCCAGTGTATTCAATTTTCCTGGCAGGAATTGAGCTTGTAGATGCACTTGGTAGCTCAAGGCTGTGTTCCACAATGCCATGGCTAGTCTGCAGAAGGGGTAAGAATGTGTACCCCCCCTGCTTGTTTATGTACCACAGAACAGTGGTGTTGTCTGTCTTTACCATTAGTTGTCCTGGAAGAATGTGATCCTTGAAGGCTGTCCGAGCATTCTGTACAGCTAACATTTCTTTTTGATTGAAATGCAGGTGCATTTGACTTGGGTTCCATTTTCCCTGAATGCACTTCCCTGCCAGGTGAGCCCCCCCCCCATGCATAGTCTGATGCATCTGTTGTTGGGGTTTGGGTGGCAGGGGGTGGTGTGAAAGGTAGTCCCTCGTTTTGGTGGCAGGCCTCTAACCACCAAAGGAACTCTAGGCGTAGGCAAGTTATGATAGGAATCATTGCTTCTAGATCCTGAGAATGCTGACACCATAGGCTTTTTAGATACTACTGTAGTTTCCTCATATGCAGTCTTGCATATAAAATTAGAAGAATGCAGGAGGCCATGAACCCCAAGGCTTGCAGTATTTGTCTTGCAGATAGCAGGGTTTTTATGGCCACTTGTTTGAAGTAGGTTGTCATATGAATTTGTTTCTCTGGCATGAGGTAAGCCATCTGGGAAATTGTATTCAAGCTTGCTCCCAGGAATATAATTTGCTGACAGGGTACCAGGTGTGATTTCTTTTCGTTTATGGTGTACCCCAGACAAGTTAGAACCCTTTGAACAAATGCCAGATGATTCAAAAGTGTGTCTTGGCTTTCTGCCTGAATTAGCACCACAGAAAAACCTCGTACACTCGAGCGCCAAACAAAGGTTGAATCAGAACAAATTTGTCAAAATCCTTATTCAAAAAGCAGGTTTAATGATTTACTTTAAGTGCGAAACTTCACGTACACTTTTCGTCAGGGCTCCTGCCCCAACTTCCTCAGAAGATACAATTCTATCAATCACAAATTAACCATTTATATACAATTAAAATATGATAATTAATTAATTAATTAACCAATTAAAACGTTTAAAGAGGCAACTTACTAAAACCACTAGTTGTCTCACACAAAATAGTAACTGGCTACAGTGTCAGAAATAAAATGTAAAACGTTAATGTGAAACATTAATAAGAACACTGTGCTCATGTTATTTCTTGTAGTGGAGACCGTAACACTTTTAAAAATGTAGTTCTAAAGCTTTTGTTTCTTTTTTATCTATGTTTCTTTTTTAAAATACTTTTAAAAACTCCTCTAAACCTATTCTACATGAATTTCATTGGATAAATGCAGACCTTTTAAAATATTTAATTAATCTTGTTTAATTAATTTTATTTGATGTTTTGTATATTCTATAAATGAATGTGTATTATATTTAATAAAATATATATATATAAACTCAATATGTTTTCTATTATATTTAAATTTATATTTGTCACATGGAAAACACTCAAAACTGCCCTTCCGCGCTAAATATATATTTTATATGTTTATATGTGTTTTCCATAAACTCAAATTCTTTCTCCCTCTTTCTTAAATTGTAAAATTGTACATATTCTAACACTGCCCTATCCTGTTAGGAAACTGTTAAACTGTTAGGAAGGTAATGCACAGAAGACACGTATTCACATATTTTATTGTTAGATTTACACTAACATGTTCATATTTTAATTCTAGTTCACAGTGAATTCTTATGCAAACATATTTGTAAAAGGCTGGATAGAGAGGCCCATGGAAACGAATGGATAGGGCAGTGTTAGAATATTTAGAATATGTACAATTTTAGAATATGTACAATTTTACAATTTAAGAAAGAGGGAGAAAGAATTTGAGTTTATGGAAAACACATATAAACATATAAAATATATATTTAGCGCGGAAGGGCAGTTTTGAGTGTTTTCCATGTGACAAATATAAATTTAAATATAATAGAAAACATATTGAGTTTATATATATATATTTGTTATATTTTATTAAATATAATACACATTCATTTATAGAATATACAAAACATCAAATAAAATTAATTAAACAAGATTAATTAAATATTTTAAAAGGTCTGCATTTATCCAATGAAATTCATGTAGAATAGGTTTAGAGGAGTTTTTAAAAGTATTTTAAAAAAGAAACATACATAAAAAAGAAACAAAAGCTTTAGAACTACATTTTTAAAAGTGTTACGGTCTCCACTACAAGAAATAACATGAGCACAGTGTTCTTATTAATGTTTCACATTAACGTTTTACATTTTATTTCTGACACTGTAGCCAGTTACTATTTTGTGTGAGACAACTAGTGGTTTTAGTAAGTTGCCTCGTTAAACGTTTTAATTGGTTAATTAATTAATTAATTATCATATTTTAATTGTATATAAATGGTTAATTTGTGATTGATAGAATTGTATCTTCTGAGGAAGTTGGGGCAGGAGCCCTGACGAAAAGTGTACGTGAAGTTTCGCACTTAAAGTAAATCATTAAACCTGCTTTTTGAATAAGGATTTTGACAAATTTGTTCTGATTCAACCTTTGTTTGGCGCTCGAGTGTACGAGGTTTTTCTGTGGTGCTAAAGAAGTTTTTTGTTCATCTTCTAAGTTTCTGCCTGAATTAGACAATCGTCCATGTATGGGTATATTTGAATATTTTTTGCCTGCAAAATGCAATAACTGGAGCTAGGCACTTTGTGAATACCCTGGGTGCAGGTATGCTTCTTTTAAATCTAGTGTTGCCAACCAGGCATCTTTGCCTAGCATAGGAAGCAATTGATGAAGAGTCAGCATCTTGAATTTTGGAATCTCCAAAAAGGTGTTTAGAGTAGACATTGGTCCAGGATAGGGCGCCATGAATTGTCTTTTCTGTGTACCAGGAAAAGTCTCGAGTAGAAACGTTGTCCCTTTTCCTCTTCTGGTACCAGTTGAATAGCCTTTATGGTCAAGAGAGAAAGTACTTGTTTTTGGGCCTCTGCCCACTGATTTGGGGGTAGGTCTGGCCACCTGCTTGGTGTTGGCAACATGTGGAAATGAAATCTGTATCCCTGGGACACTATATTTAAAACCCATTTGTCCTGGGTAATGAGTTCCCAATTCTTTGCATGAAGAGCAATCCTTCCCCCCAAAGGGGCAGTCAGTTGATAAGTGCTTGGAAATTTTAAAAGGAAGTCATTGAGACAGTTTACCATAGGGGGGAGTCTAATTACTCCCAGATTTGGAAGTGGAGGCCCCCCGCTGCTTAGTCCTGTGTGTCCCCTGGGACTGAAACCTGGGGTTTTTGCTGTGTCTGGGTTTGGCTTGAGAAGACCTAGAAGGGGCTAGAAAGGACCACTTCTCAGAGGGCCAGTGCCTGCTAAATCTAGGAGGCTGAAATTGTAAGAAATCTTTATCTTCCATCTTTTTAAGAACTTCCTCAGCCTTGTTGCCAAACAGGTGGTCTTGATTTAAGGGAGCATCCAACAATTTAGCTTTAACATGATCAGGCAAAGATTGCTCCTTAAGCCAAGCATGCCTTTTGAGCACAGACCCAGTAACAGCAGCCCTGCAAGAGGCCTCTAATGAATCAAAACCACACTGCAAAGTATGTTTTCCAACTTGTTCAGCAGAATGCATTAAATCCTGTAATTCTCTATTTTCCACACAGTCAGGAATCAACATCATTTTCTGTTTAAGCAGTCCAGTAACATGTTGCTGATACTTTAACATATGAAACTGGCAGTTTAAAGCCCTAATGGCCAAGGTTGCAGAAGTGTAAACCTTCTTACCTCATCTATCCAGCGCCCTGGAATCTCTATCAGAAGGGGTAGGATTTTTAGCAGTAGAAGCCCTAATGCCCTTGGGCTCCTGTGAAATAGTCTCTGGATCTGCAATAGGATTTTAAAAAGGAATTTATGGGTCTCAGGGACCCTGTAGTATCTGTCAGGTTTTCTGGGAGCAGCAGGCAAGGAATCAGGGGCCAAACTAGATTCCGAAAAAGCATCAACAATGTCTAGTACAGGAGGAATAGCTAAAGGCCTATGCAGAGGTAGGAGAAGAAATTCCCTAAGCCTCTTTTTTGAATCAGAAATATCCTGGCTTTCCCAGTGGAAATGCTCCCTTAGAGTATGTAAGATTTCCCCAAAAGAAAAATCCTCAGGAGGGGAAGCAGAGGGAATGCAGTCCTCTGCATCAGAATCTTCATAAGTAGATAAAGGCAAATCCAGATCATCAGAAGAATCAGAAAAAACAGAATCCTGATCAGAAGATTCATAATCAACTTCAGTCCTGGGCCTCTTGGGGGGGGGGGATTGACTACCCCTGATTAGAGTTATTAGATCTTCAGCCATTCTTATCATTTGTTTTTTAGGCATAGAGGCCTGAGCATGTGGTCTAGGTGTCGTTTTTTTAGGCATGGTTTGAGATTTAGGCCTAAGTAAAGGAGGGGGCATCGGTTTAATATACAAGTCCATAGTCCTGAATACACCCTCAGAAGCCGGTGCCTGCACAGTGGCTCCAGACCCATCCAAGGTAGAGACATCTGCGGGTTCCATAGTTGAAGCATCTCGCGGCATACCGGACTCCGAATGGGTCTCAGTAGAGGCCTGCGAATCAGAAGTAGTGGGTATCAGGGGCTGCGAAAGCGCCTCACTGAGTACTGGTGAACTGGCGACTAGCTTAGGAGAAGCGTTGTTGGCAGTTTTGGACCTCGGCGGCCTGTCTCTGTCTTTATCTTTGCATTTTTTTGGAATCCCGGTAGTCTGATGGCTAACCGACATTTCTGGATAATTAAACCGAGAACCGAAATATTTAGAGGCGAAAATATACCAACTGATAGTGCGCTGATTAAAAAAGCACAAAACCGACAGCAAAGTACGTCGTGGTCAGGGCCTAGGCAAGGAATACAGTACGAATGAAAATCTTTATGAGGTATTTGCTTTCCACAAGTAATACAATTATTAACTTTTACTGACATCGGTAAGGAGCAAGTTTCCCCAACGGGGTACTTGGCTTTAGTTGAAGACTTCGGTTCTGAAACTCGAAAATGAAAATTTCAGGAGTCGGCCGACCGGCACTTGCGAACTGCTTCTGCTTCGGATGCCGCACGGCAAGAAAGACTGATGTAATGGCGTCGGTTGCATGTTTTATAACCCTGATGACCTGACGTCATGGAAGAAGGGACAGCAACTGACGCAGGACCCAAGACTTTGTTAATCAGGCCGACTGAGGGCTACCTGCAAGCAGATAACCCAAATATAATGACTGCAACAGTGAAACAGGAAGAACATCTGCTGTTTTTAAAAGATAAACTGCCACACACTGGCCTTTTATGGGTTATGGAGTAAGGTTAGGGTCTCACACACAGTGACCCCCCACCTAAGTTGTTTGGTAAATTGGAAGCTTCTGACCTCAAGTTTTACTACAAGGCAGTGCAGTCAAACTTTCTTCACGTGTGACTTCATGGATTCCTACAGTATGCTCTGGAAAGAATTTACTAAGGGGATAGCTGTTGGAGCAGAAGACTACATCTTTGACTGTTAATGAGCTGTTTCCTGTTATAACAGTGCAAGGTTTGAATTTTTCCACCTTCACTTGTCAGCTGTGTGACCTTGAGCAATTCAATTAACCACACAGTACCATGGGGCAATTGGCAATTTAGGCTTATCTTCTTAATGATCTCCCTGGACTGCATACCTAGTAGCTACCTACGAAACAATTTGCTTCATTATGCAGTTCTTATGGGGATACATGGATTGGTAACGCATTTAAATACATTTGAAAATTCTTTATTAGCCCTTGCGGCTTTAATACTACTGGAACTGTCTGGGTCTCTTTCTTCCATGTTGCTCTACTTTCTGTTTGTCAATCCCAGTACTTTATAACTTTGTCTCTCCTAGTATGTAAGACACTATAATCACTGGGTGTAGCTATTTTGGTGTTTAATGCCACTTTTGTCTTTTTTCTTGGGCTACAAGAAGTAGTTTTCTTGCACATTGGTAAAGGGTGATCCCATATGATCAAAACTTCATCACTGTCAATACTACTTTATGCTTCATGTTTCTAGTGCTTCTCAGCTACTTCTATACTGCAATGTTTGCACAATCTCTAATGTAACAGTCTTGCCACATTCTTGTGCCTTTCAGTATACAGATCCTCCAGACATGAGTGCATCTCAACCAGCAACAAGACGTACAACTGTTTTCAATTCTGTTTTACACAACCTGCATTTGTCCATTTCTCCCACTTTTTCAACAGACCTTGTAAACAAACACGTACATAGCCCGCTATCTTTGGCCACCATTACTAGCCTTTTATCTTTTGGTTTAAATTCTAGGTTGGGTTGGATCTGAGGACTGGCATGGTGTAACTTCTGACCACGAGGAGCATCGTTTGAACCCAGTGGGTTACACACACACACACACACACACACACACACACACACACACACACACACACACACACAGACACACACAGACACACACAGACACAGACACACAGACACAGACACACAGACAGCTGGGGTGGGGGAGGTAGAAAAAGAGAAAGGACAGAAGAAAGTAAGACCGGGAGGACAGGGCAGGACCTATGAAAAACTACCCAAAAACAACTACTGGGGTGGTAGGAAACTACAAAGGGAAAGACAGACCCCAAAAAATTAAGAAAAAAGAACCCTTATCTGTAAAAATGAACAAGAGCTGAGAGGGGGTTTTGGGTAGTAAGGGATCTTGGGAAGGAAGGGGAGGAGCTTGAGCTCAGGAGCTGTATTTTTTAGTGCCGGCTCGAATCTGAGGTCGGATCCTACACCCATCTGTGATCAATAATGACATGGATAGCACCTCATCAGACTGGTAATATCATCTTGGGGGAAAAAGCCAAAAGGTTTGCTACATTCTCACCCATGTTTTCTAAATCAGATCTACTCTTTGCAGATCATCTATATTTTCTTAATGCAAGTCAAAAGTACCCAACTAAATCTGGTATATAAAACACCTCACCTCCTATATATAACATTAACACCTCAAAGGCCAGTCAAGTGTTAACAAGGCACAGAGACACAGCTCCCACCTATATAAAGCTTCGGTTAGAAGACTCACCACACATCTAACTCTCCTGTAACTAAATCATCTACAAATGCCAGTCTATTTCTTTGATTTTTTTTATTTTTTTTGTATTTTTGCTCTGATCCCCCTCTTATTTATTCAGAACTCATGTCCAGACACTCTTTGTCCCATTTATGTTCCATTAAAGCATGCTAGAAGTGGCACTGTCATCTGTTCCGGGGATTTGAATTCTCTTACATATTCCACTGTGCATACCCACAATGTTTCCAAAAGCTGATATGCAAAAGGATTCCTGCTATAAGTGTGTCTTACTTCTACAAGAGGCATCCCAAACATATTAGCCCTGTGCCCCCGATAGGCAAGTGTCTCTGCTTATGTGTGGTCTACACTGGGGACTCTACTCAAAGGATGCCTCGTCACTCCTCTTTTCCACAGTCATCTCCTTCAGTACCCCAGGATCTAGTCAAACCAAGGTCATCTGGATCATTAGCCCTCTATGCCAATGGAGCTGGGTCTGTCTTTGAGCAACATTCCATTCATATGCTTCCCTCTCACTATCACCAAATGAGGATCTTACCACACATGCATTTGTTATTTCTCCTCTTTTCATTCACTTACACATTAAGAGTTACAGTTAACAGGTATGCCTATCTACTGTCAAGTCTTCCCTTGAATGGCTCCTCTTTCGCCACTGCTTCACTCCTCTTTTATTGAAATCCCTTTTTCCCTCATTCATCCTAATTCTATAATACTCATTCTATTCCAAATCATCTACATAATGTTATTTTAAAAATCAAAACTACTGTTATGAAATCTCATATTTACCACCTCTCTTGCCACAGCCATTATGTTTACTTAGTGCAACTCTATCCACAGAAGCTTGTATGTCATGCTTGAACCATTAATCATCACTCCATAATCACTACTTCCTTCCGGTAACTATTTCCCTGCAATCTGAAGAAAATATTTAGATAATTTTACTTCACCATAAGACTCATCAATTATTTTTACTTACCCCTAAAACACATCATCTACTTCCAATGACAACATAATCTCTCATTCCAAACATCTACTTTAATAATTTCTAAATCTTAAATGCTACCATGTCCCCCTTAATCATAACACATTCTCCATTTTACCATCCTGCTATTCCACAACCCCAAATAAAAAGAAAAATTATCTCCATATTTTTTCTTCCACAGCAGGAGAAAAGAACTGGAAATTACAGGAGGGAAATCTAGATATAAAGGCATATTGAACACAAGCAGGTTGTCTAAATTAACCAAGTTTTCAAGCAATGTGCAAGAAGCTTAACAGGGAGAAAAGTGAGAAATACCACGGCCATATACCCCAGTATGATTGGCGGCCCACACGGATTATTAATGCAGAGCTTCCTTCCATTACATCCTATTAGTGTTGGTGATTTTAGGTCTTTGGCACCTGGAATTTTAAGAAAGAAAACTCTCTGAACAATGTATTAATATGGATACCTGAGTTTAGACTCTTACCTGACAGTAGCAGCTGTGATAACATTGGTTTTATGTAAGCAAGGAGAGCTGGAATCTTGGAAAAAAAGAAAGGAA
The DNA here is from genome assembly GCF_019279795.1 of Protopterus annectens. NCBI lineage: Eukaryota > Metazoa > Chordata > Ceratodontiformes > Protopteridae > Protopterus > Protopterus annectens. The sequence goes on from NC_056741.1 coordinate 1,985,463,169, forward strand.
AAGCACCATTAGTGCTAGTAATAAATAGCAACAAAATGATCTGCTTTGTATTTAGCAATGCTACAATAGGCAAACTGAATGCACTACTGATATGTTTAGCATAGCTATAGAAAAAAATAAATACAAGAAACATGCACATTGAAGGTTAATAAATGTAAACTTACTTAAGTGCTTAAGAGGCTGACTAAAGAATTTCTTTATGTGGTCACTTTTCAATATATGGGAAGGTAATGAAGCTAAAGACCTATAACAAAAAAAAAATAGAAAATGATCTTCTTGCTGCACCAAAAAGAGAGTACAACTCTTATTTATATTACAATATACTGCAATGAAACAGGAAAAAAACACCAACTTAGTCTAAAACAAAGTGCAGCTAACACTGTAAAGCCACACTCATATTTTTCTTAACCTTATACCATTTAACCCAAACTATTCTAAATTTGTCTGTCAATTTAGCAAGACCACTTCCAAATGCAAAGCATTCCAAGTATCCGCCATTCTCTTGGAGAAAGAAAAAGAAAGTTATGTACTTACCACAATGTTCCATCTGTGTTTTCCATTTTCATTCCTCCTCAAATGTTAGGGTTCAGATCCAATCCTCAGAGCCAACTCAGCAGTTACTTTATCTCATGGTCACCAAAAAGCTCCCGAGTTCCTCCATTACCCATAATACACCAACTCCTAACATACCCCAGATCTTGTTTGCTGTTTTACCTAAAGTAGGAAGTACTAATATATATTCCTTACAGAAGAAACTATATCTGGAGCTTAAAATGAGGGACAGCAGTATTGTTACATGCTCTTGTTCTTCCAGAAATCATCTGTGAAAAAGGTTGGGGGTTGGTGGGTGGGAAGTTGAGAAAGAATGAAAATGGATAACACAGATAAAGAAATTATGTACTCACCATAACGTTCCATGTTTGTAGTCCATCTCACCCTTCACTCTTACATATGGGTTCGGAGCCGATCCTTGGCTCTGACTCGGCCGATTACAAAGCTCAAAGTCTCTCAGTTGGCTCGTGCCTAGGTAGGTATCCCATAGTGCACTAGTAAGAATACCCAGATCTTGTTTGCTGCTGACTATAAAAGTGATAGAAAAGTTTTCCACATGGAACAACTGGATGAAAGGTCTCCACCCTACAAAGAAGCAATACTATCTTGTCTCCAGATCCTCCAAGGATACATGGACGGGGGTTGGTGGGTGGGTTCGTAAGAATGAAGGGCGAGATGGACTACAAACATGGAACATTATGGTGAGTACATAACTTCTTTATGTTCTGTAGTTCTATCTCGCCTTCATTCTTACATATGGGACAGCGTCCCTAGCAACTTTTTCTCGGGTGGCTCATGGGAATATACTCCTAAGAACCGTGGAACCAAAGGAGGCTCTACCCCTTTAGGTCAAATCCAATTTGTAATGAGTAATAAAAGTATGAGGGGTAGCCCAAGCTGCTGCTGCACAAATACTGTCAATTGGAACTCTGGCTTGAAAAGCAGCAGATGTGGATAAGGATCTGGTTGAATGAGCCTTAACTTTAAACGGAAGTTGCTTGCCATTGGAAGAGTAAATAAACGAGATACAATATGATTTCCAATTTGATAGAGTTTCTTAGAAACTGGTACACCCATCCTAGTGTCAGAAAAGGATACGAACAATTAGTCTGATTTTCCAAGTTCCTTCATTCTATGAAGACAGAACCTTAACTGTCTGTGAACATCAAGTTGATGAAATTTATATTCTGCACTGTGAGCGATTAGAAAAAAATACTGGCAGTTCGATAGTTTGATTCAAATTAGACAGAGCAAACCTTGGGTATGAAAGATGGGTTTGTGCGAAGGGAAACTCTGTCTCTATGAAAAATCAAGTAAGGAGGTTTGACTGACAGTGCTTGTAACTCTGACACTCTTCTGGCGGATGTAATAGCTACTAGAAAAATAGTCTTCCAAGACAGGAACTTCAGTTCACAAGAATATGCGGGTTCAAAAGGCGAGGAACTAAGTTTGGACAGAACGAAATTTTGATCCCAAGGAGACACAAGTTCCTGAATGGGCAGTCTTAGCAAGGTAGTGCCTTTAAGGAAAGTCTTACACAATCTGTGAGCCATAAGATTAGGCTCATGTCCTAAATGGAAATTGGATATTGCTGCCAGTTGAACTTTGATTGTAGCAGCAGCTGATCCCTGGTGAAAAAGCCAAGTTAGGAATTCCAATACCAAAGAAATGGATGCTGTATAAGGATCTACATTTTTCTCTTTTGCGCAAATAGAGAATCTTTTCCATTTGCTAGCATATAATTTCCTCGTGGAAGGTTTGTGGGAAGATGTGAGGATATGGGTAACTGCAGGTGAAAAACCATGAAGCCTGACTAGGGATGGAAGTGGAGTAACCACGCTGTCAAGTTGAGGGTGTGGAGGCAGGGGTGGTGGGTGCTTGACATGTGTGTCAAGAGGTCTGGAACTGTGTCCAGAGTCCATGGATCGTCTAAAAGATGAGGCCCAAGAAAGGAGAACCAAATCTGATGAGGCCAGTAAGGAGTTATCAGAATCATTCTGCTTCCCAAGGACTTTGCTTTCTCAATCACTTCTGATATGAGCGGAAAGGGGGGAAATGCATAAAGAAGTCCCGGAGGCCAACTATGAACAAGTGCGTCTCTGGGTGTCTCCCCCGGAGGGGGGGGATAAGGAAGTAGCAGCTGCTGCATTTGGCTTTGATTGGGCTTGCAAACAGATTGCAGCAAGGCTGTCAGAATTTGCGGAAAATCTGCTCCACGACTTTCTGATTCAGAGACCACTCATGAGGCATCAAGGTTGCCCTGCTGAGCTTGTCGGCTATTACACTGGTTGTCCCTGGGATATGCATTGCTACTAGAAAGCACTGGGAAGATATTGCCCACTGCCAAACACGAAGAGCCTCTCGACATAGGGGGTAAGAACTGGTTCCTCCTTGCTTGTTTAAATACCATACCACTGACATATTGTCTGATTGGATTGCTATTGTCCCTAAAGGAAGAAAGTCGTGAAATGCTTGCAATGCTAGTAGCACTGCTCTCATCTCTAGTATATTGTTATGCAGGTGAGCCTTGTGATCTTGTCATGTGCCTTGTACAGTCCTGCCTAGATAATCCCCCCTGCCCCCAAATCTGGAAGGCATCCATGGTCACAGTAGCAACAGGTTCACGAGGAAGGAATGGTGTTCCTGTCGTTAGTTGATCAGGCTAAATCCACCAGTGAAGGTCCTTTTGCATGATTCCCTTATCAGAATATGGTGAGACGGAGGCAGCTGTTGGAGACACCACTGAGAAAAGAGTAGCCATTGAAGGATTCGCACATGTAATCTGGCTAGTGAAACTAGGGTTATGGTAGAAGCCATGGTCCCTAAAAGTTTCAGCACTGTCTTGGCTTTGACTCTTTGTTGAGGAAGTAGGGGGTATAGATGTCGTCTGAGATTTTGAATTCTGTCTGCGGGAAGATGAGCCATTATGGCGACTGTGTCTATTTCTGCACCTATAAAAGTCACATAATGAGAGGGCGACAAGGCAGACATTTCCCAATTTATTGTAATCCCTAGTTGGGTGCAGAGCTGAATGGTTGAATCCCTGGCTTGTAGAAGTAGATGTCTGGTGGTGGCAGCCAGGATCCAGTTGTCCAAATACAGAAACACTTGGAATCCGAGATGTCTCAAGTGAGCTGTCACTACCGCCATGCATTTGGTGAACACCCTGGGGGCTGTGGTGAGACCAAAGGGCAGAGCACAAAATTGGTAATGACTGGCTCCCAGTCGAAAGCGTAAATGACTCCTTGATGCGCTGTCCATTCTGATGTGGTAGTACGCATCTTGGAGGTCTATGGAGCACATTCAATTGTCTTTCCCTAACAGAGGGAGTATCGACTGCAGAGTTCCCATTCGGAACTTGGACTTCTTCACTGATTCGTTTAATTTGCTGAGGTCTAAAATGGGTCTCCAGTCCCCTGTTCATTTTGGCACTACAAAGAATCTGGAGTAAGTTCCGAATCCTATCTGGTCTGTGGGGATGGTCTGGATGACTCTCCTTGTAAGCAACTTTTTAATTTCTATGGTTGCTTGATCCCTGTGATTGGGTGGAATATTCTGTGATCTTCTTGGTGGTATGATGTGGGAGAAAGAAGGGTATGGAGTGTATTCTCTGGTGATTATTCTTTGTACCCACTTGTCTTGGGTGATGTTGAGCCAGGCTTCTGGATACAAAGATAAGCGACCCCCAACTGGCTCCAGAGAAGCGCAGTCGGGCCCCACTTCAGGAGCGCTGATAGGGACGACCACGAAAGGAATCGCATCCACCCTGGTTTTGCGGACAACCCCATGCCTCTAGAGCGACGTCTACCATTAACTCCTCCTCCTCTGCCTCTGCAGGAGGAATCACCCTGTGCGTCCGGGAAAAATGTCTGGGATTTCTTGAACCACATTTTTCCGCGTCTCTGACCCTTGGAGTATGGTCTAGAAGGGACGAAAAAACTTACTGCCACGGCAGAGAGAGTTTTAACTTCCTGCTCACACCTGGTGAGTGCATCTTTTACCTTTGGTCCAAACAAAGAGGAACATCAAAGGGGGCATTGGTAAAAGTAGATTTGAAAGGCTCCACAAAGTTATATAAGCGCATCCAGGAGTGCCTTCTAAGGGAAACTCCTGACCCCGCTGACCTGGGTAAGGTAATTCAGCGATCTGAGAGTGAAAGCCGCTGAAGAGAAGCTATGCTTCCCATATCTATTCATCATTTCGAGACTCCTTGTTTGGTGAATGGACAGATGTAGAAGTCTCCGCTAATTCCTTCTTTGTGGCTGCTACCGCCACCACCATGGCATCTACAGGCACACCTTTGGTTAAGAACTCGTTCTCGTTGGAGGCTGAGAGAAATTTGTTGAGCCTTCTGGGGACTGGTTCCATGGCATAAGGAGTTTCCCACACCTTTCGACTAACTAGGTCCAGGAGCTCATCAAAAGCTGGAGACGTTCAACAGGCTGAAGGGTGAGACCCGAAAGCCTTCAGGTACACTGACTCCTCATCAGAAGCGGTGACAGTGGGCCAGCCACCTCTCTGTTTCAGGATCTCTAAGACATCTACAAAGGACGACCTAGGGGACTCTTCTGACTCCTCAAGGTCAGTCTCTGAGGTGATGGACTCATCCAGAGAGTCTACATGCTTCCTCTTGCAAGTCTTCTTCCGAGGGGGCTCCTCAGATGGATATTCTGGGGAGGTCTCGGAAGACTGGGGGCCACCCAATGGGGGCTCCTGAAGCTGCAGATCTCTGCTGCTGAGAGAGAGATGGTGCTGAGACAGAGGTCGGTGCTTGAGGGGGAAGAACATCAGTGCCCTTGTGCAGAGATGATGACCTGGACAGCACGCTCCTCATCATCTCGAATGCAGATCTCTCTGGCTCCGAGGACAGCTCCAGTTCCGAGGAAATGGAAGTAAATCCTCGGCTTCAAAGCGATAGGCTCCAAGAAGGATGTTGGATCCAAGCTCAACCTAGCCAATGCACCGAGAGGTAGGCTCATAACCGAAGTTTGGGTCCAAGCGTCCCTGTCGGGGCCGACTGGTGAGCTCCAGCTCCTAGACACCAAGGACGGCGCCGAAGGTGTCAGAGTGGAACTCTGCTCCGAGACAGACACAAGGGGTGCAGGAACCGAGGGTTCCACCACAAGTGACACCGAAAGCTCTGGCTCCAAAGGACCAACATGGCTCGGAGGAGGAACAGCAACAGGGGGGAATGATCTTAGATGGCTCCGGAACCGATTGGGTCAGAGCAAGCAATAATTTTGGTAAAGCAGATGACTTCAAGAGGCTAAACGCTACTCTCGCCACATCCTCTTCTGAAAGGCTCTTGGAGGATCTGGATGACAGAGTAGGCGACCTAGATCTCTGCAGTATGGGAGATCTTAAGGTTGGGGAGACCGGCAATAACTCTTTGGACCAGATCAGAGGCAATTTCTCAGTGGTTGGCTCAAAAAAACTTGGAGCCGACACTGCAGTGTCAATATCAATAACCTCGACCGGCTCCGAGTTCAGTGGAACCGAAGAGGTAGAAGTCTCATCCAATATCAAAACTTTCTGAGGAGGTCCAGACAAAATAGTTGGTGCAGGAAAATGTCTCTTGGCCGACTTGACCTTCTCTTTCTTTAAAGGAGACTTGGAGTGTGAGGATGACGAGCTGGCTAAATCCTCCTCAAAGGAAGGCTTAAGGAGACCTTTCAGGATAAGCTTGTTCTTCCTTTCTTGGAGAACTCGAGAGCTGAATGAGTGACAGAAAGAACAAGCTTCCTGCAGATGAATGGGTCCGAGCCAGTAAACACAGTTACTACACCCATCAGTTATAGACATTTTTTGGGAGCACTTAAGGCACTTTTTAAAACCCGAAGTTTTATGATCTTTAGACTCCTTAGACATGCTTACTAATAACCAACACCATCAAAGACAGACAAGAGAACAAGATCCTCTAACTTAAACGGGCCTAGCCATGCTAAATATAACACACACACACAGACGAGCAAAAACAGAGGACTAGGTCCTCTAACTTAAATGGGCCTAGCCCTGAATAGGAACAACACCAGAAAAGGATAATAGAGGACTAGGTCCTCTAACTTAAACGGACCTAGCTGTCACAGAAAAAGGGAAACGCTAAGTCAGCAAGTATACTACAAACTGTAATTTTTTTAAATAATAGGCTACAAATTAGCCAATAGTAAACACTGCACACACAAAAAAGGTATTCTAATGAAAAACAATACTAGAGTAAAAGGTCCCAACACAAACGCGGACCTACGCTAATAGAAAATATCTGAAAAACATTCACACAGAAGTGATGCCACTTAGAGAACAAAACAGGCCTAGAAACGGACAACAAGTTCTCAACAATAACTACAGAAAATAGCAAAAGCACACTTTTATTTACTACCTACTAATAACTATTACCTAAGATATGAAAACTAAGCAATTGTGTTTTTTTTGTAAATTAAAGACTGTTCATTCCAGTTATTTCGAGTGGATTCTTGTTTGCATGCTGTTTGCTGTTCTCCGTTTTTGTCTAAGCTATATTATATGCCAATATATCAATAAGAATAAGAACAATGAAAACTATCCAACTTAGCCACGGCCAAGAAAGAAGCACTTCTGAACTCGTAGACGTGGCAAATGAGATCTGGGGATTCTTACTAGTGTACTATGGGATACCTACCTTGCCAGGAGCCAACTGAGAGACTTTGAACTTTGTAATCGGCTGAGTCGGAGCAGAGGATTGGCTCCAAACCCATATATAAGAATGAAGGCAAGATAGGACTACAGAACATGGAATGTTATAGTAAGTACATGACGTTTTTATCTGATGATGTCAATTTTCATTCTATCCTCAACTGTTGGGACAGAGTCACCAGCTACCTAAATTCATGGGTGGACTCCAAGAAAAGATATTCCTGAGAACAGTTGAGCCAAAGGCTGCTCTTCCCCTCAAAACCACATCCAGTTTGTAATAAATAATAAAGATATGAGGACTGGTCCAAACTTCAGCCACACGTCAGCTCTACAGAGAAAAAATGAAGAAGTTGTTATGGACCTAACTGAATGGGCTCTTAAAAGTCTTGGTAAGAATAGATTTGATCTGTTGTGGATAACTGATATGCAATCCATCAGCCATCTGGATAAAGTTACCTTTGCAACTGATTTTCCCAATTTAGAGTCTGCAAAGGAAACAAACTGATCTGTCTTCTTAACTTCTTTTGTTCTATGTAAGTAAAAACGTAATTGTCTGTGGACATCTATTAACTGCAACATATATTCACCCTTGTTTGTAAATTCAGGAAAGAAGACTTGCAGATTAATGGACTGGTTAACATTGGATTCTGACACCATCTTAAGAAGGAAAGAAGGATTGGTACATAATGATACCCTATCCTTATTAAAAATCAAGTTAGGAGGTTTAGTGGACAATGCTTGATGTTCTGAAATTCTTCTAGTGGAGGTAATGGCCACTAGAAAAAATAGTTTTCCAGGTCAGAAATACAAGATCACATTTTTTTGCTGGTTCAGACAGAGACTGAATCAAGGCCTGCAGTACCACATTTAAATCCCATGGTGGAGTATGATCTTTATAGGGAGGTCTCAGCAAGAGAGTACCTCTCAAAAAGGCTTTACAAAGCTTAGATGAAGTCAAGGAAGAACTCTCAAACTCAATATGAAAGTTGGAGATAACTCCTCAACAATTAGAGGTCTGTTAGCAGCAAACTCCCTCATTAAAACCCGTTGCCAAAAAGTCAAGAACACTTTGCATGGGAGATGAGAAGGGGTCAATGTGTCTGATACGCCCAAAACAACAAGCCTTTTCCATTTACTTCTGTAAAGTTTTCCTGTAGAACCATTATGGGAAGATAAAAAAGTACATGAGTGACAGGGGAAGAGAGCATTGGTTGTCTATCTATTAATGGAATTGGAGAAACCATGCTATTAGCTTGAGGTTTGAGATATCCGGATGAGTCATGCCCGTCAGGTGAGACAGGAGGTCTGGAATCAGATCCACAATCTAAGGTGGGTAAAGCAGATGAGGCAAAAGGAAGGGGAACCAAATCTGCAGAGGCCATTAAGGTGCAATGAGGATGACTTTGCTCTTCTACCAGGGAGCTTTCTGCAGAAATTTGGGAATTAGAAGAGTCAGTGGGTAAGCATAGAAGAGATGGGGGGGGGCAATCATGAAGTACAGCATCCCTTGTTGATTCCCCCTGTGGGGGGAATCAGGACAAAGAAGCTGGTGCACTTCTTAGGGGAGAAGCAGAAGGCTGGCCCCACTGACAGAAAATCATTTCTGTCACATTGATGTTGAGAGACCACTCATGAGGTAGTAGAATGGACCTGCTCAATTTGTCAGGTATCACATTGAACTTTCTTGATCTAGTGAGCACACCCAGTCATCCTTGCCTAAAAAAAGGCAGAATGGACTGAACCATGACCATCTGAAACTGTGTGTCGAATTGCTTTGTTCAACTAGCTGAGATCCAAAATTGGTCTCCAGCCCCCTGTTTTTTAGCACTAAAAAGAATCTTGAATAAGTTCTGGATTCTATATGGTCTGGTGGGACTTCTTGGATGACTCTTTTTTTCTAGCAGTTTTTGTTTTGGGCAGAACATCAGGAAATTTGCATACAGATGGGGGTGAAAGGGAATTGTATGACGTCGAGAAATGATCCTCCACACCCACGCATCTTTTGTGATAGCTAGCTATGCTCCCTGGTGAGGGATAATTGACCCCCGATTGCCTCCAGAGGGGGACAATCTGGCCTCCTTTCAGAAGTGCTGGTAGGGTCTATCGGAGAAGGAATCTCTGGACCCTTGCAGGCCTCCTCTGACACATGGGTGTAGTTATCCATTCGAGTTCCCCCCTCTTCCCCTGGAGGAATCTCTCTCCAGGTAGATCTTGGAAAAAATCCTGGAATTCTTGAACCACAAGGATCTTTGAGTAAATGAAAATGCGCACCCAATGAGGAGAAGGTCTTCCCACCTTTTTCACACCTGGAGAGTGTGTCTAACTATAGGGCCAAACAACATACTGCCATCAAAGGGTGTACTGACAAATGTGGACTTGAAGGGCTCCGTAAAATCACACAAGCTCATCCAGGCATGCCTCCTAATGGAAATGCCTGAACCAGCCACCCTTGAGGCACCTTTATCTGCATGTGATATAAGCTTCATGGACAAATTGGAAATAGACTGTAGGTAGTCAACTGTGAGGCCACAGAAGTTTGAGACTTGGCAGTAGTGATCCCAGAAAGGGATTCTGACAGTTCCTTTATCAAATCCCTTTGTAGTCTCGTAAAGTGTGCCAGGTAGTTCAGTGACCCAAGGGAAAAAGTCACTGAAATAAACACATGCTTCCCAAATCTGTCCAATACTCTACTGAAATAAACACATGCTTCCCAAATCTGTCCAACACTCAAGACTCTGTTAGGAGGATAGACAGAAGTTCCTTCCTTGTGGCTGTCACCACTACCATAGCATCTACGGGCACTCCTTTGCTCCAGAATTCCCTACCTACAGGTGGAGCCAGAATCTGACCTGGTCTTTTGGGGATTGGCTCATCTGAGTCAGAGTTTTTCCACACCCATCTAGCGATCAAGTCAATGAGCTCATCAGTGGGCGGAGTAACTCAGGAGGTAGACAGGCCAACTCCAAAGGCCTCCAGGAATACTGATTCCTCTGGGGAAGGGTTATCGGAGGACCAACCACCCCTCTGCTTAAGGATCAGTTCCCACTGCCCCAACTGCAATCTACCCAAGGCGGAAGTTCGAAAACTTTGGAGTCAACTCTAACACCTCTGATCCGACAAGGGCACCTCTACTCCGAGAGTGATCTGGATGCAAAGATATTGGAGATTGTGTACTCAGAGATAGCTTAGAATCTAAAGATAAGAAGATTTTCGTATCTGAACCAGATGGACCCGGAAGACTTGAATCCAGGGACTCTGAAACGCTTGGTTGGATCAGAGAAGGACATGAAATCAGAGAATTGTTAGAAGGATGGGCTTCCTGACCAAAAGGTGTAGGAGCCGGCACAACTCCCATCTGTATCTGCACTGAGACAATCTCCTCATCATTCTGTCCAAATCAGCTACAGTCAAACTTCTGGAAGAACTAGCAGAAGCTAGGGATGGGGGACCTAGAGTGCTGGCATTCCAAAAAGGAAAAAGGTACTCTGGAAGGTACCGGATCCAAACGTGGAGAATATCTGGTTCTGGGTAACAGACTGTGATCTGAAGTGCTTGGATCCGAGGAGGATTTTGTAAGATCAAATGCCAATGGAACCACAGTAGCCTTCGGATCCAATTTGTGTTTTTTCTTTGGCAGATCAGAGGATGATAGACTCGAGGATCCTTGAGGTTTAGGAGACTTAGTAGAAGGCTCCTTTAATTTTGATTTGGGGGACTGAGCCCCAGCAAAAGCTTCTGAGAAAGTAGTAGGAAGTAACCCCTTCAAAATAAGTTTATTTTTTCTATCCACTACTGCACACGGATTAAAGTTTTTGCAAATAGCACAATCAACTTGAAGGTGTTCCAGGCCCACACAATGCACACAAAGTGTGAGCGTCAGACAAAGAATATCTGTGCCCGCACTTTTGCCACGTCTTAAAACCCAAAGGGCTTTTTTCTGCCATCCAGACACACTAACAAAAAAAAATTGAATAATAAGAAAGAAAGTGACTTTTTTTTAATAAAACAAGGAAGAAAAAAGAAAGAAGGAAGAGATACCAATGATGGTAGCAAAATTTACACAAAGTGCAAACAATACCAACTATGGTAAGAAAGAACTACACAGTGTAATAAAAGGGAGGACTAACTATTAATAAAATTTGAAAAGGAAACATCAAAACACTTATTGATTTAAATTAATCACTTAAGATGACTGCATCTAATAGCGAAAGTGGCAAAAGAGATCTGGAGCATGTTAGGGGCTGGTGCATTGTTGGTGGCCACGAACTTAAGTAACAACCAAGTTGGATCAGAGGATTGGATCCAAACCCCACAGTTAATGACAGAATGAAAACTAACATCAGATTATGTATTTCAGTCCATATTAAAATGTGACAATCTAGCTGCTGTTGCTGACATCCCACCTTCACCTTACCTTTAAAGTTCAGCCTCTTCACAGTTTCCCTGTAAATGCTGTGTTACCTAAATAATATTGTTCCTTGATTTCAGTTTTCCATTGTACATATTACTGAGGATTGCAATCTGTTCCTGTACTTTTTTCCAAACCTTTAATACAGTAAATAATGCACATCTTGCATCTATGGTCAATTAATGTTCCTCCACCTGTACCAACTGTGTACTACTATGCTGCAGTGAAACTGCTTTACTGTAAACTTCCTTTGCTAAGTGTTGCCAAAGCTGCAACCCTGACTTTTCAGCAAGGACCTTCCTGTTTTCAACATATAGGACAGTTTGGTCATGTGAATATCAGCCAGAAAAACATCACAACTGTTTTTCTACCTTAACAGTAATGTGTTAGTAGCTGGCAGATGAATACAACTGATGATGATACTTGTAGACCATGAATGCTACTTACTTCCGCTAATGAAATTACAGCTTGCAATATTTAGTATAACTCAGCATGTCAAAGGCAAAATGAAATAACCCATGCTGAGAGTTTCTTCAGTTTACACTATATTAAATCTTCATTTTGCAGTACTGATTACTGAGCTACGTCCTGAGTAGGATAAAGCAAGTACTGGAAAATGGAACTACATGAAATGCTAATTTCACGGTTGCAAAGGAAAGCAATTTTGCACAGTAGAAATTGAACACACTCCAACTCAATGCCAAGTCTAATATTTAACTGCAGCTTCACTCTTCAAAACCAGTCTAGTCCAAGCAAGAAGTATCTAGTTAAATCCTGTAGGTGGACTTTCCAAATAGAAATCAAACAAGGGGTAGCACATTTAAGCAGGTACTGCTTACATTTACCATCAAGTTGTCTTAAAAGTTAGGGTTTATATTAAATAGACAAAACTTCAAAATGTCGAACGCTCACTTGAGCGAAAATTCAGTAACTTGAAATCGCTATTGTGGGGGGCTGTGCCCCCCACACCTCCCACTAAACATATATTCAAACTCCAAGATCGCACTACAGTGAGGAAAGGGCAAATATTCAGATCTTCACTGTACTGTGATCCAAAAAAATAAACGTCGAGTTGTTGAATTTCCGCTCATGTGAGTGTTCAACATTTTGATTTTTTGTTAATCTAAAGTAGACCCTTAAGCTACGCCACAGTGAAATGTGCTGACAATCACTGTCCACAAGAGATCGCAATAATTGCATGTACCTTAAAATGTTGTAATCTTACTGCCAATTTGTATTTCACGATGTTTACTGTAAAGTTTAATACTACTATTAATTTACATGCAAAACATTTATTATTGGGTGTGCTGGTTGTCATGCTTTCCTGCAATGCTTAATTTCTGCAAGAGTCTGAAAATAGTGCAAGGCTAGTTCAGTGAACTACCACAACACCCAAAAAAGAAGACAAATACATAAAAGAATCCTTGCATCACTTGAAAAATGCTGTCAGTCCTTTTACATTTATTTAACTGTATTCCTTTCCTTAACCTTTCATTGTCTTGACTAAAGGTATAAAGCAAAAGAGGATAACATCAGAACACTTTCGATATTGAAAATACAGCTGTGTAAAATCTTACCATGACAGATGTCCTTCTCTTCACTGTTCCAATATTCATAACCTAAGGGATCTCCTGCCAAGGATAGTCCAGCATACCAAAGCCTTTAGTACTTACAGGCACCATATGTCATATGTACGCTTTCTTTGCAAGGCACAGGGCATAAAGGTGATGTACAGACACACACTCAGAAATGGAAAACCCCGGGAGGAACAGAATGCCCCTAGAGATAAGGAAAAACATGTGCATTCTGAAGGAGAAAAACGAGAAGAGTCTCTTGGCTAGGAGGGCAAGAAAGAACAAGCTAGAGCAGAGGGGGCAGGCGGGAGGGTGCGAATAGTGCAACAGTGATGAGAAGGACATCTACTGTTATAGTATGATTTTACACAACTGTACTATGTCCTTCCACATCACTGTTGCAGTATTCATAACCTAAGGGAGAGTACTAAAGCTGGGAGGAGGATGGCAGGGAAAAACCCTCCAGAAACCCATGTGGGATAGCCCTGGCAAACCCGCCTCTGGCCCTGGAATTAACATCCAACCTGTAATGCTTTGTGAAAATATAAACATAGGACCAAGTAGCAGCCTCAAGGCTGGAGTTGGTATCCAGCCCCTTGTGCAAAGCACCAGAAGAGGAAACAGCTCTGGTAGAATAAGCCTTTACTGACTTTAAGATTAGGTTTCACCTAAATTTATTTTCTTAGACATAAATACAGTACTCTCTTTGCATAGGCCTAGAAATGCAACCATGTTAAAGCAGATGTATATAGTCATTTTATTTGTGGATTCAGTACAAAGGAATGTTTCAGAAACCTTCAGTCAAGAATACTGATAAGAATAAAATGTGACGTACATTAAGTACAAACATGCTTGGAAACCAATGTTAAAGAGGCATGTAGAAATTTACAAGGTTGTTATTATTAGGAAATACTTCAGACACAGTGAGCTTGAGCTAGTTTGTTCAGACTGATAAGTAGAAAATCACTGCAGTGCAATCCACAGAAGTTTGGTACAGACACTTGAGAGAGAGTGCAGAAGTCAGGTCAAATATCCAGCATTCTAGAACATTAATTTTATTATTCAAGAGAAAATAAATAATTCTGAGTATAATGTGGTCAGAAGCTTTGGACATTATAATTCAGTCTATTTCAGTTTACCAGCACTGTTATTGGAGATAGTAAGATTTCATATTCTGAGTACAGAATTTACAGACAGTATAAAGAGTACAGAAGCTACACATATTATAATTCAGTCTATTTCAGGTTATCAGCACTGTTATTGGGGACAGTAAGATTTGATTTGGATATTGTTGACATCTACCTCCACTGTACATAACACATTTTTAACCAAACTAGTGTTTGCAGACTTTTACTCTGAAAGGTATAAGATTTGGCATATAAAGTAGAGCCTGGCACCTGTTCAGCATATTTCTGGGTAATTAAAAGATAAAGACATCCATTCCAGCCTCATTCCAGTTTTTTCCATTTCATTTCAGTATTCTACAGTCATTTCAATTCTTACATTGATGAAGAAAGACATTTCCCATGGAATAAAATAACAAAATTAAATGGACTTAGAAATGCAGGAAGAGATGTTTTGTTTAGAAACAGCCAAACACAATCACCTGGGATGAAAGAAAACAAAAATCTGCTCAGATTTGCGAATAAATTTAGTTTTATCCCAATAACACCTGAGCTGTCTATGCAAATCCAAGGTTTGAAGAACCTTCTCAACAGTAGATTGTGAAGAAGGAAAAAAATAAGGCAAATGAATAGACTGATCAAGAGACAAATCAATGACCACCTTGGGCATAAAAGGAGGGGTTAGTACAAAGAGACACCCTGTCTCTGTGGAAAGCTAAGAAAAGAGAAAAAGCCATGACAGCCTGAAGTTTAGTCACTCTCTTGGCTGAAGTGTGAGGCAAAAAAGTCCTCAACATTGTAAAGAAGCTGACAAAGCAGACTCAAAAGAGGCCTGAGTCAATTTTTCAAGTACAAAACTGAGGTTCCAGGAAGGTGGGAGATGCTTCCTGGGAGGCCTGATATGAAGGACTCCTTTAAGATATTGTCTGACCTCAAATCTAGAGGCTTGAGGAGGAGTCAAGGGCAGACAAGCAGAAATTGCTGACAGTTGAGCTTTAACTGAAGAATATGTTAACCCAGCGTGAAGTACATCACACAAATAAGAGAGAACCACAGGGACCTCCACAGGTAGGGGGATCCTGATAGTGAGAGAGGCACCAGACAAAAAATAATTTTCCATTTGGACACTTATGATTTCCTGGCCTCCTAGCAAAACCCAAGCATGTCCTCAGAAAAGAAGTGCCTGAAAGGGGTCAAAACCCTATCACTCACAGCATCAATTACAGAGTGAACACGTGAGAATGGATAAGAGATCGTTTGCCTTGTGGGAAAAGATCTACACAGTGCAGTAATTGTGGTGACTGCCCCAGGTCAAGTGAGAAATAAGGGGGGACCAACACTGTCTGGGCCAAAGAGACAGTCACTAGCAAGATTTTAGGCGAGTCCTGCTTGATCTTGTGCAAGACTCATAGTAACAGAGGAAAGGGAGGTAAGGGGTACAGAAGCATCCCCTTCCAAGAAAAAGACAGGGCATCCACTTTCCAAGCAAGAGGACTTGGAACTCTAGAATAGAATAATGAAAGTTGTAAGTTTAGACTGGAGGTAAAAATATCTACCCAAGGAATACCCCATCGATGGACAATGTTCAGGAGCACTTCTCTGTGAAGCATCCATTCGACAGGTGTGCTGGATCTGCTCAGTTTGTCAACAGATTGTATTCTGAGGGGAATGTAAACTGCCTGAAAAGTTGCTTGATATTGGACAGCTAAATACCAGACCTGATGACCTAGTCTAAAAAGAATGTAGGACCTTCTACCCCTTGCTTTTTGACATACCACATCACTGTGGTGCTGTGTGCTAAAATTTTGAGGGAGTCAGGATGAAAGAGGGAAGGAAATCCCGAAGAGCTAGAAGCAGAGCCCTCATCCCGTTTATACTGACGTGGCTGGATCTCTGATGAACAGGCCGAAGACTGTGAACCTTGAGAGGGATGAAGGAGGCACCCAATCCCTTGTCTGTAGCATCTGTAAAGAGGTCTTGAGTCGGGACTGGAGCTTAGAAAGGAAGTCCTGGTTTGAGAGAAAGTTGGTGAATCCACTACTGAAGCTCAAGCTTGAGACAGGGAGGGAAGGTTACCAGAAAGTCCAGGGATGGCAATGCTAGAGCCACACTGACTTGAGGTACCACTGATGCTTTCCCATATGAAGCCTGGCCAGAGGTGGCATGGGAATGGTGGAAGCCACAAATCACATGGCCTTGAGAAATTCCTTGACTATGACAGAAGCCAGAGGAAGAAGAGGCTGAAAAAAGGAGCGAGGGACACGGCCTTGGGGTCAGACAGAGATGTCAGCATGGGGATGGTCAGAAGCCTGCAACCGAGGAAAATATGACCCTGAGAAAGCATCAGTGAGTTACTTTGTTCAGACTGATAAGCAGAAACTCACTGCAGTGCAGTCCAAGTGTGCTACAGACACTTGAGAGTGAGTGTAGAAGTCAGGTCAAGTATGGTGAAGCCCAGACTCTGTAAAAGGGAAATTGAAAACTTGAGATCCTGAATCAGAGCATCAGGTGAAGAAGCTTGAATAAGCAGATGTCCAGGTAGGAAAAAAGCAATGACAGGAGCAACGCCTTTGGTGAATACCCTTAGGGCAGTAGAGAGACCAAAGGGCAAAACAGAGAAAGTACATTTATGTACACTTACCATAAATGTAGATGTTCGAGTGTATTCACTGTTGCAGTCATTACATTTGGGTTATCCCTGCCAGGGTAGACCTCGGCCGGACCGAATACCAGAGACTTAGTATTTCTGCATTGGTTGCTGTCGCTTGAGGACTGACGTCAGGTCTTCAGTGGTATAAAGTAAGGCAGCCTACATCATTACATCAGTTTTTCTTGCCCTAACCTGTCAGGAGCCCTCAAAGTAGGAGGCCAGGTTCTGGTGGAAGAACCCCACCAGTGGAAAATAAATACCAATATGTCCCTTGTAAGGAAAGGAGAACAACAAGGAAGAAAGGTAACAAAAGGAGAAATAGAAAAAAGGGGGATGGAGGGAGGGAAACTGCAACAGGGAATACACTCGAACATCTACATTTATGGTAAGTGTACACAACTGTACTATGTTCTTTGTGTTTCACTGTTGCAGTCATCACATTTGGGTAGATTCCCAAAGCTGAGGAAATGGGTGGAGGCAGTCAAGTAAGCAAGGGGCTGGCTAGGATGCCCTGCAAGACAGCAGAGGCAAACCCTGCCCTGGATTTGGAGAAGAGAGGCAGGTGGTAATGCTTGGTGAAAGTGTGAACAGATGTCCAGGTGGCAGCCTCCAGGACGTCCCTGGTGGGGACTCCTCTGAGGAAAGCTGCAGATGTGGAAGCTGGTCTGGTGGAGTGTGCCCTGACCCCCTTGGGGGAGGCTTACCATGCTGTTTGTAGCAGAAATGGATGCAGTGTGCTATCCATTTGGAAAGTGTTTGCTTGGAGATGGCTTTGCCTTCTGCCCCTCTAGCAAAGCTAACCAGCAATTTATCAGACTTTCTTAAGGATTTAGTCCTGTCCAAATAGTATCTGAGCTGTCTGTGCATATGTAGAGTGAAAAATCATTTCCCCCTTTGTTCTGGGGATTAAGAAAGAAGGTGGGCAAATGAATGGATTGGTTAAAAGCCACATTGGACACCACCTTGGGCATGAAGGATGGGTTAGTTTTGAGGGATACCCTGTTTGCATGGAAGATGATGAAGGGTTCCACAGCCATGAGTGCTTGCAGCTCAGAGACTCTTCTGGCTGAAGTGATGGCCAGAAGGAAGGCTGTCTTCCAAGAGAGAAATTTTAGCTCTGCAGAAGAAGCTGGTTCGAAAGGAGGCAGTGTGAGCTTTTCCAAGACAAACCTAAGGTCCCAAGCTGGTGTTGGTGCCCTTCTGGGGGGCCTCAAGTTGCTAGCCCCTCTGAGAAACTGTTTGATCAAAGGGTGCGAGAAAAGGGGCTGCTCAGTGGGAAAATGAGCAGAAATAGCAGAGGCATGAATTTTTATAGAGGAGGTTTAGAATCTGAGTAAGACACCATGGAGGCAGCAGGAACAGGCTGTGCAGCAAGGGGTACCAGTGCTGACGGGGCCAGTCTGGAGCTACAAGAATGGTCCTTGTTTTTTTCCTCCCATATTTTGAGCAGTACCCTGGGGATGACAGGTAGGGGAGGAAAGGCATAGACCAAGAGATTGACCCAGGGAAGGAGAGGGCATCCACTTTCCAAGCCATGCAGTGATGCTCCCTGGTGCAAAATTTGCTGAGCTGATGGTTGGTGTGGGAGGCAAAGAGGTCGACCTTTGGGGTTCTCCATTTCTGAGTTATTAGGGTGAAGGTACTTCTGTTGAGCTGCCACTCGTGTGGGTCCAGAAGGTTTCTGCTTAATTGGTCTGCTAGGGAGTTGAGAGAGCCTGGTAGGTATTGTGCTAACAGGTGTAGCTGCATGGAAGAGGCCGTGAGCCAAAGGGTCATGGCCAGCTTGCATAGAGGGTAGGAATGGTGTTGTCTGTCTTGATCAGGAGAATCCCTGGAGAGAGAAGGGGTTTAAAAGCTATCAAGGCGTACTGCACAGCCATCATCTCTTTTTGACGGATGTGCAGGGGGATTTGCTGTGGGCTCCATTGGCCCTGTATGCACCTGCCGTCCAGGTGTGCACCCCAAGCATAGTCTGATGCATCTGTGTGGCGGGGGGTGGGGAGAAGGGCAGTCCCTTGTTGTGGGAGCAAGCTGTTGCCCACCAAAGAAATTCCTTTCTGAGGCAAGGAATTATAGGTAGAAGAGTTTCCAGGTCTTGAGAGTGTTGACACTAAAGGCTCTTTAGGTACCACTGAAGTTTCCTCATATGCAGTCTGGCATATGGAATGAGAAGTATGCAAGATGCCATGAACCCCAGAGTTTGCAGAAAGCTGGGGTCTGGTGGCCAGTTGAGAGAAGTAGGCTGCCAGGAAAATGTGACTGTCTGGTGTAAGGTATGCCACCTGGGATGCTGTGTTCAGACTTGCTCCCTGGAAGATTATCCTTTGAGTGGGCACCTGCTTTGATTTCTTTTCGTTGACTGTGTACTCTAGGGAGGTTAGTAGGCTCTTTACAAAGGCCAAGTGCTTGAGCAGCTTTTCCTGGCTGTCTGCCTGAATAAGGCAGTTGTCTAAGTAGGGGTAAATCTGAATATTTCTTTGCCTGCAAAAGGCAATGGCTGGAGCCAGGCATTTTGTGAAAAATAAGCCAAAGGGCAGTGTAGAGAACTGAAAGTGATGAGATCCTGCCCTGACGTGGAGACATTTTCTGCATGATTCCCCGATAGGAATGTGGAGGTAGGCCTCTTTTAGATCCAGGGTGGCTAGCCAGGTGTCCTTGGAGAGCATGGGTAGCAGCTGCTGGAGGGTGAGCATTTTGAATTTTGGGATCACCAGGAAGGTGTTCAGAATGGATAGACCCTCTTTTCTGGGCACCTGAAAAAGTCGAGTAGAAGCCTTGGCCTATCTGTTCTCCAGGAACGTGCTCTACTGCCCTCAAAGAGAGCAGGGAATGGATTTCTTTTTGAGCCTCTGCCCACTGATTTTGTGGTAGATCTGGGAACCCATTTTGGGGTTGGAAGGGTGTGGAAGGAGAATTTGTATCCCTGAGATACAATGTTCAGAACCCATTGGTCCTTGGTAATGGTGGCCCAGGTGCTTGAGTGAAAGCAGAGTTTTCCTCCTGGGGTAAGTGAAGGTGAGCAGAGGGGTGGGTTGGGAGGGGGTGAGTTATTGTGAGTTCTTACCATAAGGGGGTGGCTTAGGTTCATAGGTTGGTACTAGGCTATCAGCCCTAGGGCCTATACAAGTCTAGCCATAACAATTCCCTGGCTATTTCTTCCCACACTATTTACTTCCCTGGACCCCTGTCTAGCAGGGCGACTGATGTGATCCCCGGGGTGAATTTCCTTTCTCCCATCCAATCGTCAAGGTTCCTTTTGAAGAGGGCCAAAGAGGCACTCTGCTTGACATGTATGGGCAATCTACTCCAGAGTCTGGGGAGTCTCTGGGTCAGGAACCTATCCCTCCAGCATGTTTTGTTTATTGTGATGACAAGGTTTAGATCCCTGGAGCATGTGGTTCTGAGGGATTGGGATTTCTTTAAGTGTAGCATGTCCAACAGCTCTGGGTTTGACATGGCCTTGTATGTTAAGCAGAGATCGCCTCTGAGTAGACGATATGCGACAGAGTATAGCTGGAGTTTTTTAAGGCGGTCAGCTTAGGGCATCTGCTTTAGGCCTGTGATTCTTTTAGTGAGGTATTTCTGCGGTCTTTCCAGTTGTTGCAGATGTCTTGAGAGGTACATACCAAATGGGGAGTTGTATTCTATAATGTGTCTAATGAGGGATGAGTACAGTGGGACAATGACCTCCTTTTTTCTGGATGAAAAGCCCTTTGTGATGAGGTGTGCCACATAGAAGGATTTCCTGACTGTTGTGGCGATGTGGTTATCGAAGGTGAGACCACTGCCCACCTGTGTCCCTAAGTCTCTTATCACACTTTCGGTGTTTAGTGTACTGCCACCTATATGGTAATTCACGGATACATGCTTTTTCCCAAAGGGGATAACTATACATTTCTTGGCATTGAGCTTGAGCCCATGGCTCTGGCACCAAGCATCTGTTTCTGTAAGGCCCTTTTGTAGAGTATCCACATCATTTGGGGATTCAGTAATGGCTCCCAGTTTGCAGTCAGCTGCGAACTTTGTTAGCCAGAGTCCCTTAGTGTTGGCCTGTACTTCACAGAAGTAGATGCCAAACAAGAGCGGTCCCAGGACTGAACCCTGAGGTACTCCACTTGTCTCTTGTCTGGAGCTGGATTTGGAGTCGGCTACTTTTACAGTGTGGGTTCTATCAGTAAGCCAGTTAGCAACCCATTGAGTGACGTAGGGATTAATGCCCAGCTTAGTAAGTTTATCTATAATTCCAGCATGGGGGATGGTGTCAAAGGCCTTGGCAAGGTCTAGATAAGCTGTGTGGACCACCTTACCCTTGTCCATGGCTCTGGAGACTAATTCAAAGAAGTCAGTCAGGTTCAGGAGACAGGATCGGCCCTTCACGAACCCAAACTGTGTGGGGTCCAGTGTCTGAAGGTTGCCAATGTCTTTGTTTATAAGTTCCATGATAATGGCCTTGCAGATAAGGCTCGTCAGACTGATGGGACGGTAGTTTCCGGGACCCAAGGTGGATCCCCCTTTGTGGAGTGGGATAACTGTAGCTCTGCGCCACTCAGTGGGCATGACACCGGAGGTGAGTCTATGATTAAACATGACACTTAGGTGAGGTGCCAGTTCATATTGTAGTTCATGTAGTACACAGCCCAGGATGTCATCTGGTCCCATGGATGCTGTATTGTTAGCTCTGGAGGGTGCATTTCTTTCCTGTGTGGCCGTTATTACCGGAATTTGGCAATCCTCCGGTATTGAGATGGGCCATTTAGGTGGTGAGAAGGGGGTGAAGTTGGCACTGAATCGATCTGCCAGGATACTGGCAATATCCTTGGGATCAGTATATTTAATGCCATTCTGTTTTAGCTCAGAGCAGATCTGAGCATTGCCATTTAGATTCTTGACAAAGTTATAGAATGCCTTGTGGTTGTCTTTGGAATCTTTGGCAATTTTATTTTCGTAACTAGCTTTGGAGGATTTTATGAGGGATCTCAGTTTCTTACTGAGTCTGGTAAGGGAGTTTTTTGCATCCTGGGATTTTCCTCTTTTCTGCAACAGTTTCTTCCTTTTGTTGTAAAGTTTGTTTATGGCAGGGACCACCAGATTGGCTTCCTTTTTTTGGATGAGAGCATCTTGGTTTTATTTGTGATGGCATGATTCATGCATGAGTGGATGTGCTTGTACAGTGCCTTAGTGTAGGATTCAGCAGTTGAACTTTCAGTTCCCGTCTGCATGGGTGTCATGAAGTTTGTCACTTCTGACTTTAGTAGCATGAAGTTGGCTTTGGAGAAGTTTTTTATAGAGGTTTCCTTACTTGGGGGTGGGGGTGGGATGTGGATGTTAAGGATGATTAGCTTATGGTCAGACCTGACTAACGAGGGGGTGACCATAGGTGTGGAGCATCGATTTCCCATGTTGGTAATGATCAGATCTAGGATATTGGAGCCCCTGGTGGGACTATGGATTAGTTGATCCAGGGCGCTGGAATTTATGAATTCCAAGAACCGTTGGGCAAAGGTGTTGGTACATGAGTAGTTTTCCCAGTTAATGGCAGGGTAGTTAAAATCACCCAGTATTAGGATGTTTGGTTCTATCTTAATATTTTCCAGTATGTTTAGAAAGTTGTAGTGAGAATTTTGGGGTATGGTGGGGGATCTGTAGCAAGCTACAATTTGGATTGCAGTCTTACCTAGTGTTAGTTGCACCTGGAGAATTTCAGACGCATTGTGTTGGGCAACTAGCCTGGTGGTGTGAATATCCTTGGTGAATATTGACACTCCTCCACCTTTAGTGTTTCGGTCCTGGTTTGGTGGCCGAAAAGTGTGGTAAGAGTTGTAGCCTGGTATTGCAGGGGTGCTCTCTGGAGCCTTGAACCAGGTCTCAATTACTGCACAGATATCGATGTTCTCCATTTTTAGGAGTGCCTCGAGAGTGAGTGCATTTTGAGGTTTAGACTTCTAGCATTGAGTAGCATTACCTTCAGATTTTGCATGCTTGTACCTGTTACGGTGGTGGTTTTGTCCTTTGAACTTTGCCTAAAAAAGGCACTATAGGGGTGGCAAGAGCCTTAGCCAGTAACCTGAATCCCAGGGGCGACAGGTGCAGACCATCTCTGGCAAAGCATCATGGTCTGTCAATCATGTCGTCTAAGGTAGACAGATACTGGATCCCCTCTGAATGACACCAGAAGCTTAGCCAATTGTTGAAGTCAATCATTTTGTCCTTATATTGTGGTATCATTCTGGGCGAAGGCAGGATGCTACTCAGGGCTAGGGTCATACCTGCCTGGGCCACATGATCCGAGAGCTCTTCCATGTCTCTTTTCATGTAGTCCAGGGAGGTACGTCTCAAGTCATTCACTCCAACATGGACAATGACAGAATCATATTTGTACTTGTTGTGGAGCGACTTGAGTGCATGCGTTATGTGGCGGATCCTGGCACCCGACAGGCAGCTGACTGTAATTTTCTCCTTGTTCAACCTGGTGAGAGGGACATCAGTGTGCCGGACAATAGAATCACCTATGACTAAAGTGTTAGGTACATTGTCTTGCCTTAGGGGCTGTTGCTGGGTGGCACACTGGTGTTGTGAACTATGTGACACTTTGGTTGTGATTGGTGTTTGTTTGTGTTTCGGCTTCAGAGGTCCTTGTTGCTTGGGCAGGTTACAGTTAAGGGCCTCTGCATATGTGGATTTAGTGTTGCTATATGTGGGTGTTGGTGGTGTGGATTTAGAAGGGCTATGTGTTGCTTGAGGTGTAGTGTGGGTGTTAACCTTCTCCTCTTGACTGTCTAGCACAATCTTGGGTGGAGAGAACTTTGCTTCCATTTTGGCTATGTAAGTGCATCTCTCACAGGTTGTAGTGTTGGGTGGTAGGAGGAGAGGGTTGTCTGTGTACATGAGGTAATTGCTGCATTGCCCCAGTATGCCCAGATTCACCAGGTGGACAGGAGAAATCACCAGAAGCTGACCCTTGGACATGCCTGGTTTGGTGCTTTTTTTTTTTGTAAAGTACAGGAGCTGTTTTCCCTTACCTTAGCAAGGTACTTTGCAATTACAGGCTGTTTAGTGCCTACTATTAATTTCTCCTTATTAACAAGGAGAGTTGAGTGCTTGTATCAGTTTAAGGCTTCCTAGTGCTTTCCAGCAGGTATTAGAGAAAGTGCTAGTCACAGGGATGCTTAAAGGTAAGACGAAAAAAAAATGCACACTGCAGTGTGCACTAGAGAAGTTAGATGTGAAAGTAGGTAACTTAAGTTTTACCTGTTTAAAAAGTTAAGGTTTAGTGGAGAGTTACTATTTTTAAAACAGCAAGATGGGTTGAAAGGGGTGGTCACTTTTGTATTCTGGTACTATGGAATACAGTAGGATGGCCAATAAATTTAAATAGTTGAAGGGGAGGGTTTTCGAAAATGATGATTTTGTGATTACTCACACAAGCCAGTGAAAGTAGAGAGAAAATGAGATATATGGTCAGATTAACATAAGAGGCAGGCAACTAGAAAGACAGTGGAATTTAACAAGACAACTGTAACTGGGTGGGAGGGCAGGAAAAAAATTCTGCCTGACTCAGAAGAGAGAGAGCTGTGGTCTCTTTTGAAGTTTTAATATGCTGTTAAAGCAGAACGCAAGTAAAACATAAGGTAAAGAAAACAAACCACAGTATTCAAAATATAGAAAGGCAATAAAGTAATACAGAATACAAAAACTAAAAGCAAACTAACCTTTCCTTCACAGCAAAGTGTAACAGAGTCTGGATGAGCCTTTCTGGTAAACCTCCTGGTTTTGAAGTGGAGGTAGTCCACTGCTTAGATCTCTGCATTCCCTGTGGCTGCTGTCTGGGGGGGTGGTCTGCTACCACGGGGCCTAGGCTGGGCCTGTTTACTTGGAGCAGGAAAGGACCAGTGCTTTAAGGGACAATGACTGCTGAACCTAGGGAGCTGGACCTGTAAGAAATCCTTAACTGTTTGCATAGATTTTGCTTTTTCTTCCAACTTTTTTAAGACCTCTTCTGCCTTGGTGCCAAATAAGTTATCTCTGTGCAAGAGAGCATACAACAATTTAGATTTGACATGGTCTGGCAGGGGTTGTTCCTTAAGCCATGCATGTCTTCTAATGATAGATCCAGTGACTGCTGCCCTGTGTCAAAGGTGTCAAAACCACAGTGCAAAGTGTATTTAGTTACTTGATTTGCAGAATGCATTAAGTCTTGTAAATCTTTATAGATTCTGCCTAAGCAGGAAAGGAAGACATTTTTTGTTTAAGGAGTTCCAAGGTATGTTGCTGATATTTAAGCATATGGAACTGACAATTTAGTGCCCTGACAGCAAGAGTAGCTGAGGTGTACACTTTTTTATCCCATCTGTCCAATGCTTGGGAATCCCTGTCTGAAAGGGTGGGCTTCTTAGCAGAGGCTGCTTTAATCCCTTCAGGCCCTTGAGAAATGACCTCAGGGTCAGCTATTGGATTTTTAAAAAAGATATTTGTGTGAGCCAGGGACTCTGTAGTAACTGTCTGGTTTTCTGGGAGCAGGAGGTAGGGTGTCAGGAGTCAAACTGGATTCAAGGAAAACATCATCCACCACATCCAGAACTGGGGGGGGGGGGGGGGGGGGCTAAGGGTCTGTGCTGCGGAAGATCTAGGAATTCTCTGAGTCTCTTTTTAGACTGAGGGTAGTCCTGACTCTCCCATTGGAAATGCTCCCTTAAAGTATGCAGGGTTTCCACAAAGGAAAAATCCTCTGGGGGAGAGGCTGAAGGAATGGATTCCTCTACATCAGAATCCTCATAAGTGGAGAGGGGTTGCATGCCTTGCATCTGACTCTAGTTCAGACAAAACTACTGGGGACAGATCTCTTTTCCTTTTTGAGGGGCTAGCTTGGCTTCCCCTGATCAGCATAAGGTCTTCCACCATTTTAAGCATTTGAGACTGAGGCAAGGTAGCAGGTGCCTGAGAGTGGGTAGTCGGTTTCTTGGGTGTGGTTCGAACCCTAGGACTAAGGAACTTGGTTTTCAAAACAACGGTAGTCACGAAAGAAGACGTTGGCTTGTGTCGAGATTTGATGGTGCAAAGGACTTCCTCGGAAGCAGGCGTCTGCTCAGCGGCTCCAGACCCATCCAAGGTACAGACGACCGCAGGATCCTTAGTCGAAGAATAGCTTTGCGGCATACTGGACTCCAAAACGGCCTCGGTAGTGGCCTGCGAATCAACTGAAGTGGGCATCAGAGGCTGCGAAAGCACCTCACTGAGTACCAGAGGACTGACGACTAGCTTAACAGCAGCGTCGTCGGTAATTTTGGACCTGTACGGTCTGCCTCGGTCTTTATCTTTACATTCTTTTGGAAGATCTGCTGTCAGATGGCGTACCGAAGCCATATCGGAATTCAAGGACTGTAAACAAAAATATATGGCTACAATAAGGGTCCAACGATGGATAGTTCTGGCATTAAACAAAGCACAGAAGCGACAACTGGGGACGTCGTGGTCTGGGCCTAGACGAGTGATGCAGTAAGAGTGGAAGTCTCGGTATGGCATTTGCTTTCCATAGGCGAGACAATTATTAACTTTTTCTGACATCAGTTAGTGCAAGAAAAAAGGATCCCCAATACCCCATTACTTAGCTTAGAAGAGTTCAACTTCAGTTCGGAAACGAAAACTCACATAGTGGCCGACCGGCACTCATTTGAAAGTACAGTTGTGTACACTTACCACAAATGTAGATGTTCTTCGTGTTTCACTGTTGCAGTCATTACATTTGGGTAGAATCCCAAAGCTATGGTTGGGAGGATGGATTTATACAGCATTAGGAGCAGATAGAAGGCCCTGCAGGACAGCAGTGGCAAAGCCAGCTCTGGATTTAGAAAAGCGAGGTAAATGGTAATGTTTGGTGAACATATGAACTGAACTCCAGGTAGCAGCCTCTAAGATGCGTCTGGTAGGAACCCCTCTGAGAAAGGCTGCAGAAGTAAATGCAGCGCTGGTGGAATGAGATCTGATCCCCTTGGGGATAGGTTTACCATGGTGCATATAGCAGAAACTACTACAATGGCTTATCCACATTTGGAAATGGTCTGCTTTGAAATAGCTTTTCCCTCTGCCCCTGCAGCAAATGCCACCAATAGTTGTTCAGATTTTCTTAGAGATTTTGTCCTGTTTAAGTAGAATCTAAGTTGTCTGTGTACATCCAATGAATGCAGAATCCGCTCACCCTTGTTCAGTGGACTGGGAAAAAAAGTTGGCAGATGAATGGTCTGATTAAGAGCCACACTGGATACCACCTTAGGAGTGAAAGATGGATTGGTCCTGAGAGCCACCCTGTCCAGATGAAAAATAATGAAATGCTCCACTGCCATAAGAGCCTGTAATTCTGAAATCCTTCTAGCTGAGGTGACTGCTAAAATGAAAGCTGTTTTCCAGGAGAGAAATTTTAGGTCTGCAGTAGCAGCTGGCTCAAAAGGAGGGAGAGTGAGTTTTTCCAAAACAAAACTGAGGTCCCATGCAGGAGTTGGCGCTCTCCTGGAAGGTCTTACATTTTTGGCCCCTCTGAGATGCTGCTTTAGCAGAGGATGAGAGAAGAGGTTCTGTGTTGTAATGAGCTGAAATGGCTGAGGCATGGATTTTTATGGAAGAAAAAGATAGGCCCTTGTGAAGCATCTCAGTTAAGTATTTCAAAATCTGAGGAATATTGGGCATTGCTGTGCTTATTCCTTGCGACTGGTTCCAGGCACAGAATCTTTTCCATTTGTCAGCATAAGAATTTCTAGTACTAGGCCTTCTAGCCTCCAAAATGACATCCTTCACAGGTTTGCTGAGGGATGACAAGGGTGAAATTAGTTGATTAGCCATGCTGCAAGATTCAAAAATTGGAGCGGAGAGTACATAATTTGGTATTTCTGCTGAGACAGTAGGTAAGGTGTCTGAGGCAGGTGCCATGGAGGAAGGTGTGACATATTGCGCAGGAGTGGGCACCAGTGTTGGTGAGGCCAGTGTGGAGCAATCAGAATCATTTTTAGTTTGTCCTGTCTGATTTTTCTTAGAACTTTGGAGAGCAGAGGCAGAGGGGGAAAAGCATAGACTGATAGGTTTTTCCAGCTGAATGATAGAGCATCCACTTTCCAAGCTTTTTTGTGATGAATTCTTGTGCAGAATTTGTCCAACTGAAAGTTCTGGGCTGAGGCAAAAAGATCTATGTCTGGACTACCCCATTTGCGTGTCAACATACTGAAAACTTGTGGTTCCAGTTTCCATTTGTG
Source organism: Protopterus annectens (assembly GCF_019279795.1). Lineage (NCBI taxonomy): Eukaryota > Metazoa > Chordata > Ceratodontiformes > Protopteridae > Protopterus > Protopterus annectens. The sequence continues at coordinate 1,985,491,383 of NC_056741.1, forward strand.
TGGGTCCATAAGATTTCTGCTTAATTCATCTGCCAGAGTATTTAGCTTTCCTGGCAGGAATTGAGCTTGTAGTTGTATTCGGTAGGTCAAGGCCGTGTTTCACAATGCCATGGCTAGTCTGCAAAGGGGATAGGAATGCGTACCCCCCTGCTTGATTACATACCACATAACTGTGGTGTCATCTGTCTATCATTAGTTGTCCTGGATGAAGGTAATCCTTGAAGGCTGTCAGTGCATTCTGTACAGCTAGCATCTCTTTCTGATTGATATGTAGGTGCATTTGATTTGGGCTCCATTTGCCCTGAATGCACTTTCCTGCCAGATGAGCCCCCCAAGCATAGTCTGATGCGTCTGTAGTTAGGGTTTGGGCAGCAGGGGTGGAGGGAATGGCAGTCTCTTGTTTTGGTGGCAGGTTTCTGCCCACCATAGGAACTCTAGTTGCAAGCAAGGTATGATAAGAATCATTGTTTCCAGGCTGTGACAAGGTTGACTCCATAAACTTTTTAAGTACCACTGAAGTTTCCTCATATGCAGTCTTGCATATGGAATTAGAAGAATGCAGGAGGCTTGCAGAATTTGTCTTGCAGATAGCAGGGTTTTTGTGGCCACCTGTTTGATGTAAGTCACCAATTGAATTTGCTTTTCTGACGTAAGGTAAGTCACCTGGGCAGTTGTATTCAAGCTTGCACCCAGGAATGTAATTTTTTTGAGAGGGTACCAGTTGTGATTTCTTTTCGTTTATGGTGCACTCTAGACAAGTTAGAACCCTTTTTACAAATGCTAGATGCTTTAGAAGAATATCCTTGTTTCCTGCCTGAATTAGACAATAGTCCAGGTGTGGATATATCTGAATATGTATTTGCCTACAAAATGCAATTACTGGAGCCAGGCACTTTGTGAAGACCCTGGGTGCAGTAGATAAGCCAAAGGGCAGTGCAGAGAACTGGTAACGCAAGTAGCCTGCTTTGAAGCGGAGGTATCTTCTGCAAGATTCCCTGATTGGGATATGCAGGTAAGCCTCTTTTAAGTCTAGAGTTACCAACCAGGCATCTTTGCCTAGCATAGGTAATAACTATTGAAGAGTCAGCATCTTCAATTTTGGAATGTCCAGAAATGTGTTTAGAGTGGACTGAGTACCAGGAAAAGTCTTCAATAGAAACTTTGTCCCTTTTCATCTTCTGATACTGGTTGAATAGCCCTCATGTTCATGAGGGACAGAATTTGTTTCTGGGCCTCTGCCCACTGATTTGGGGACAGATCTGGCCATCCGTTTGGGAGTGGCAACGTGTGGAAATGAAATCTGTATCCCTGGGATACTATATTTAAAACCCATTTGTCCTGGGTAATAAGTTGCCAGTTTCGTGCATGAAGTGCCAGTTTTCCCCCCAAAGGGGCGGCTAAAAGGTAAGTGCTTGGTGATTGTAGAGGGAAGCCATTGAGACTGTTTATCATAGGGAGGTGCCTTGTTGTTTCCAGGTTTGGAGGTGGAGGCACCCCATTGTTTTGTTCTAAAAGTTCCTTGTGACTGAAACCTGGAGCCTTTGGAATGTCTGGATTTGACTTGAGCGGCTCTCGAAGGGACTGGAAAGGAACAGTTCTTAGTAGGCCAGTGCCTACTAAATCTTGGAGGTTGCACTTTTAATAAATCTTTCACAGTTTGCATAGATTTAGCTTTATCTTCCATCTTTTTTAACACTTCTTCAGCCTTATTGCCAAAGAGACGGCCCTGTTGCAAAGGAGCATCCAACAATTTTGCTTTAACATGGTCAGGCAGAGTTTGCTCTTTGAGCCAAGTATGCCTTCTTAGCACAGATCCAGTTACAGCAGCCCTGCAAGAGGCCTCCACTGAATCAAAACCACATTGCAAAGTATGTTTTCCAACTTGTTCAGCTGAATGTAATAAGTCCTGCAAATCTTTATTTTCCACACAGTCAGAGATTAACATAATTTTCTGTGTAAGTAGTCCCATGAAATGCTGTTGATATTTAAGCATCTGAAATTGACAGTTTAAAGCCCTGATTCCCAAGGTTGCAGACCTGTAAACCTTCTTACCTCATCTATCCAGCGCCCTGGAATCTCTATCAGAAGGGGTAGGATTTTTAGCAGTAGAGGCCTTAATACCCTTGGGACCCTGAGAAACGGTTTCAGGATCAGCAGTAGGATTTTTGAAAAGGAATTTGTAGGAGTCAGGAACCCTGTAGTATCTGTCTGGCTTACAAGGAGCCGGAGGCAGAGAATCAGGAGCCATACTAGATTCTGAAAAAACATCAACAATGTCTAGAACAGGAGGTATAGCCAAAGGCCTATGCTGAGGAAGAAGAAGAAAATCCCCAAGTCTCTTTTTAGATTCAGAGAAATCCAGACTTTCCCAGTGGAAATGTTCCCTTAAGGTATGTAAAGTTTCTCCAAAAGAGAAATCCTCAGGGGGAGAAGCAGAAGGAATGGAATCTTCTGCGTCAGAGTCCTCATAAGTAGGTATAGAGAAAGTACAGTTTTGTACCTACCATAAATGTAGATGTTCGAGTGCTAATACAGCTGCAGTAATCACAGATGGGTTTTCTGCCATCAGGCGGTCCCTCGGTCGGCCGAATTCCAAAGTCTAGGTCCAGCGTCGGTTGTTGTCGCTCTCTCTCCTGACGTCAGTGAGGCCGGAGTATATAAGACACAGCCGACGCCATGTTCTTCAGTCTTTCTTGCCCCAGATGTCAGGTGCCCCCAGAAGGAAGGCAATACATAAATTATGTTTCTAAGTATAAACAAGCAATGCAATATAATCCAAAATCAGTAGTTGCAAGCAAATAAACCATAGAAGGATAACCCAGACAGGTTGTATGAAGAGGGTGTTAGGCCCCATGCCTTTACCAAGTGGGGAAGGAGGGAGGGAAACCTGTACTGCAGCTGTATTAGCACTCGAACATCTACATTTATGGTAGGTACAAAACTGTACTATGTTCATCGTGCATACAGCTGCAGTAATCACAGATGGGTAGAGTCCCAAAGCTACGCACAGGGTGGTAGGTACTAGGAGGAACTGGGTTGAGCCAGAATGCCCTGCAACACAGCAGTGGCAAAGCCTGCTCTAGTTCTGGAATATAAAGGCAGGTGGTAGTGTTTTGTGAATGTATGTACAGAACTCCAAGTGGCTGCCTCCAAAATATCTTTGGTAGGAACTCCTCTGAGGAAGGCTGTAGAGGTAGCTGTGGCCCTGGTGGAGTGTGATCTGATACCTGTAGGAACAGATTTCCCATGATAGGAATAACAAAACCGTATGCAGTGACCTATCCACTTTGAAATAGTCTGTTTGGAAACTGGCTTCCCTTGAGTCCCTACAGCATAGGACACAAAGAGTTGTTCTGATTTCCTGAAGGACTTTGTTCTGTCCAAATAGTAACGTAGCTGCCTATGGATGTCTAAAGAATGTAGCAGCCTTTCCCCTTTGTTTTGAGGATTGGGGTAAAAGGTAGGAAGGTGTATGGCTTGATTTAAAGCTACCCTGGATACCACTTTAGGCATAAATGATGGGTTGGTACGAAGGGAAACCCTGTCCTGATGGAAAATGAGAAAGGGCTGCACCGCCATGAGGGCCTGTAGTTCCGAAACTCTACGAGCTGAAGTAATAGCCAGAAGGAAGGCTGTTTTCCAGGACAAATATTGCAAATCTGTTGAGGCAGCTGGTTCAAAAGGAGGCAATGTTAATTTTTCTAGTATGTAATTAAGATCCCAGGCTGGTATTGGCTGTTTCCTTGGTGGTCTTATATTCTTAGCCCCTCTGAGGAACTGTCGTAAGAGTGGGTGAGAAAATAAAGGGGGATCCATGTTGAATTCTGCACAAATGGCTGAGGCATGGATTTTTATGGAAGAAAATGAAAGTCCACTGTTCAGCAGCTCAGCTAGATACTGTAATACCTGAGGCAAGCCCAGTTTTCTAGGGTCCTGGCCTTTTTTCTCATTCCAAGAGCAAAACCGCTTCCATTTTGCGGAGTAAGCTTTTCTAGTAGATGGCCTTCTGGCCTCCAAAATAACATCCTGCACCTCCTTGGAGAGTAGGGTTCTGCTGTGGTGTTAAGGAATTTTCCATGCAGCGAGATTGAGTGTTTTCAGCTGACTGTGAAGAGTTTTGTAGCTGTGCTGAGTCAGCAGAAGAGGCATTAGAGGCAGGGAACAGGGAGGGGTTTGTGTTAGGCTCCTCAGGAGTGGGTACCAGTGTTGCCTTGGCCAATCTGGAGCAATCAGTATCATCTTTGGTTTGTCTGCTCTTGCTTTCAAAAGCACCTTGGGCAGAAGAGGCAGAGGTGGGAATGCGTAAACTGTCCATGCTGTCCAACTGAATGAAAGGGCGTCCACTCTCCAGGCCTTTGGATGAAAGGTCCTCGAACAAAACATTTCCAATTGATGATTCCTGTGGGAGGCAAAAAGATCTATGTCTGGCCTTCCCCACGCTTGGATTATTTCTGTAAACACCTGAGGATGTAACTTCCATTCGTGTGGATCTGTCATATTTCTGCTTAGATTGTCTGCCAGCGTGTTTTCCAATCCTGGCAAGTACTGCGCTTGAAGTTCTATTTGCCATTCCAGAGCCAAGTTCCAAAGAGTCATGGCTAGTCTGCACAAGGGGTATGAATGTGTTCCTCCTTGTTTGTTTATGTACCACATTACTGTGGTGTTGTCTGTTCTTATCAGTAATTGTCCTGGATGCAGGAAGTCCTTGAAAGCTGTAAGTGCATTTATTACTGCTAGCATCTCTTTTTGATTGATGTGAAGGTGCTTTTCCTTTTGGGACCATTTGCCCTGAATGCACCTGTCCGCCATGTGCGCCCCCCAGGCGTAATCTGAGGCGTCTGTTGTGATGACTTGCTTTGTTTGAGGCTTGCAGAATGGGAGGCCTGTGTTTGCTTGACATGCTTGGGCCCACCATAGACATTCCTTTTGCAAACATGGAATTATTGGTATTATTGTTTCCAAACTGTGACTGTGTTGAGACCATAGGTTTTTTAGGTACCACTTGAAGTTTCCTCATATGCAGCTTTGCACATGGGATTAAAAGAATGCAAGATGCCATGAATCCCAGAGCCTGCAGGATTTTCCTTGCAGTAAGCCTGGTACATTTTGCTAGTATTTTGAAGTACTGAGATAGTTGCCCCTGTTTTTCTGGCGTGTCCAAGTTGGCACCCAGGAAAGTTATTTTCTGAGATGGTGTTAGCCTTGATTTCTCTTTGTTGATTGTGTATCCCAGAGAATGCAGTAACCGTGTCACATATGCCAGATGTTCCAGAAGTATGCGCTTGCTGTCCGCTTGGATCAGGCAGTCGTCCAAATAAGGGTAAATTTGTATCCCTTGAAGTCTGCAGTAGGCAATCACTGATGCCAGGCACTTTGTGAATACTCTGGGTGCAGTAGATAAGCCAAAGGGCAATGCAGAGAATTGATAGTGGATTGAACCTGCAAGAAATCTGAGGTATCTTCTGCAGCTTTGTCTGACTGGGACATGCAGGTATGCCTCCTTGAGGTCCAATGTTACCAGCCAAAACTCCTTGCCCAGCATGGGAAGAAGCTGCTGTAATGTGAGCATCTTGAATTTTGGTACGAGTAGAAATGTGTTTAGGATGGATAAGTCCAAAATGGGTCTCCAGTCGGTTCCTTTCCTTGGTACCAGAAAGAGTCTTGAATAAAAACCTTGACCTTGTTCGTGAGTAGGTACCTCTTGAATAGCTCTCATACTTATGAGCTTTGTAATTTGTAGTTGTGCCTCTGCCCTTTGATTTTGTGGCAGGTTTGGCATGCCTCTCATTTTTGGAAGAGTGTGGAATTGAAATTTGTAGCCTCTGTTTATAATGTCCAGGATCCATTTGTCTGTTGTGACAATATGCCAATTGCTTGCAAATAATGCTAGCTTTCCTCCCAAAGGTGCTGCCAGCTGAGATATGCTTGGCATGGAAATGAGGGAGTCATTGGGTTTGCTTCCTGTATTGTTGTGCACTGTCTTCGCCACCTCTTGGTGCTGGAGTTTGCCATTGTCGGCCTCTATATGATCCTTGTGATTGCCCTCTGCCCCTTGTGCGTCTGTATCTACCTCTTTGGGGCTTGTCAGTGGCTGGAAAGGACCAGTTCTTTGAAGGCCAATTTCTGCTAAAACGTGGTGGTTGGACCTGTAAAAAGGCTTTGACAGTTTGCATAGATTTGGCTTTTTCCTACACTTTCCGTAGCATCTCCTCAGCATTAGTACCAAACAACACATCCTTTTGTAAAGGAGCATCTAGAAGTTTAGCTTTCACATGATCAGGCAAGTTTTGTTCCCTAAGCCAGGCATGTCTGCGAATGACTGATCCTGTAGCAGCCTCTCTACTTGAGGCCTCTAGGGCATCATAACCACATTGTAAGGTGTGTTTACCCACTTGCTCTGCACTATGCATCACATTCTGTAACTCCTTCAAATCTGGTTGTTCAGGTTGAGACATTTTATTCCTTAATTGTGATAACAGGAACTGTTGATATTTAAGCATATGAAACTGACAATTTAAGGCCCTCATGGCTAGGGTGGCCGAAGTATATACCTTTTTCCCCCACCTTTCTAAAGATCTTGACTCTCTTTCAGCAGGAAGTGGGTTCTTGGCAGTGGAGGCCTTCAATCCCTTGGGGCCTTGTGAAATGTTTTCAGGGTCAGCATTATGGCTTTTGAAGAGAAATTGGTGAGAGTTAGGTACTCTGTAGTACCTATCAGGTTTGACTGGTGCAGGAGGCAGAGAATCCGGGTTAAGGCAAGCCTCTGAATAAACATCATCAAGTATGTCCAAAACAGGAGGTATCGCCAGAGGTCTGTGTTGAGGTAACAAAATAAATTCCCTAAGCCTTTTCTTGGAATCTGAAAAGTCTTGGCCTTCCCAATGGAAGTGTTCCCTCAAAGTGTGCAAGGTTTCCCCAAAGGAAAAATCCTCAGGAGGAGATACAGAAGGAATGGACTGCTCTGCATCCGAATCCTCAAAAGGGGAGTAAGAGTGTTCCTCTACATCAGAATGTTCTGATAAAATGGATCCCTGATCAGAAGAGGGAGAATCTTCCTCCACTCTGGGTCTCTTGTCTGGAGGGGGTTGAGAACCCCTGATAAGAGTAATTAAATCCTCAGCCATTTTAAGCATCTGTTTCTTAGGCATGGGACCTGGAGATGGGCCCTGCGCAACAGGCCTTTTGGGATGCCTGGCTGCTTTGGATTTAGTAAAGGCCTTAATAGAAAAAGAAGATGAGGGTCTAAAGACACCATGGGTGGAAGTGGACCTGTCCACATTAGTAGGCTCAACATTAGCAAAGGCTTCGGTGGTTGTAGTCTGGGAAAGGGCCGAGGTACCAGCGGTCTCGGGTACAGCGGACACCGCCAAAGGAGTGTCGTCGGTAGTCAGGGACTGCAAAGGCGTCTCGCTGAGAACCAGACCACGTGTAGCCTGTTTTGGCGTGGTGTCGGCGGGGACCGCGGGCCTCGCGTGTCGGTCTTTGTCCTTGCGTTTTTTGGACAAAACGGTAGTCGGAGTATCCGACGACATTTTATAATCAAAGGCTTTACCAAAATAGTGTTGGGCGAACTCCGCCCGACGCTTAATAGTGTGTTTATTGAAGGTAGCGCAAAAGCGACAGCCCGATACGTCATGGTCTGGGCCTAAACAAGGTATGCAGAGGGAATGGAAATCCTTATGCGGTATTTGCTTCCCACAAGAAATACAATTATTAACTTTTTCTGACATCGGTCTGAGGCAAGAAAAGTTTCCCCAACGGGGTACTTAGCTTTAATGAAGACTTCGGTTTCCAATATTTCAGTAATTCAGGAGCTGGCCGACCGGCACTTGCGAACTGCTTCTGCTTCGGGCACCGCGCGGCAAAAAAGACTGAAGAACATGGCGTCGGCTGTGTCTTATATACTCCGGCCTCACTGAAGTCAGGAGAGAAAGCGACAACAACCGACGCCGGACCTAGACTTTGGAATTCGGCCGACCGAGGGATCGCCTGACGGCAGAAAACCCATCTGTGATTACTGCAGCTGTATGCATGATGAACATCTCCTGTTCAGTAGAAGAATCAGAAGAAATAGAATCCTGATCAGAAGATTCATAATCAATGTCTTGCCTAGGCCTCTTAGCAGGAGGGGGTTGGCTACCCCTGATCAAGGTAATTAAATCTTCAGCCATTTTGATCATTTGCTTTTTAGCCATAGGGGCCTGCACAGGTGGCCCAAGCGTCATTTTTTTTAGACATAGAAGTAGATTTTGGCCTTAGTTTTGAAGATGGCGTCGGTTTAATATACAAATCTTTAGGCTTGAAAACACCCTCAGAAGCCGGTGCCCGCACAGTGGCTCCGGACCCATCTAAGGTAGAGACATCCGCGGGTTCAATACTTAAAGCATCTCACAGCATACCGGACTCTGAATGGGTCTCAGTAGAGGCCTGCAAATCAAACGTAGTGGGCATCAGGGGCTGCGAAAGCACCTCACTGAGTACCGGCGAACTAGCGACTGGCTTAGGAGAAGCGTCGTCAGTTTTGGACCTCGAAGGCCTGTCTCTGTCTTTCTTTGCGTTTTTTAGGTATTCCGATAGTCGGATTGCTAATTGACGTCATTTCTGGACAGTTAAATCGAGAGCCAAAATATTTAGAAGCAAAAAAATACAGATGTTTAATAGTGCGTTGATTAAATCTAGCACAAAACAGACAACAAGGTAAGTTATGATCAGGGCCTAGGCAAGGAATACAGTACAAATGAAAATTCTTATGAGGTATTTGCTTCCCACAAGTAATGCAATTATTAACTTTTACTGACATTGGTAAGGTGCAAGAAAAAGTTTCTCCAACGGGGTACTTAGCTTTTAGTTGAAGACTTCGGTTCTGAAACTCGAAAACGAAAATTTCAGGTGTCGGCCGACCAGCACTTGCGAACTGCTGCTGCTTTGGGCACCGCGAGGCAAGAAAGACTGATGTAATGGTGTCAGCTGCATGTTTTATACCCCTGATGACCTGACGTCATGGAAGAGGCAACAGCAACTGACGCAGGACCCAAGACTTTGTTATTCAGGCTGACTGAGGGCAACCTGCCAGCAGATTACCCAAATGTAATGACTGCAACAGCAAAACACGAAGAACATCTGCTTCGAACTCCACAGCAAGAAAGATTGATGTAATGACGTCGGCTTCCTTATTTTATACCACTGACAAGCTGATGTCAGTCCTGAAGCGATAGCAACCAACGCAGAAATATTAAGTCTCTGGAATTCGGGCCACCCAAGGGCTACCCTGGCACAGATAACCCAAATGTGATGACTGCAACAGTGAAACATGAAGAAAATCTGAAAATGCAAGGGAGAAACACACAAATGTAAACATTTCCCAAAAGGGGGTGGATGGTGATATGAAGGTAGGCATCCTTGAGATCCAGAGAGACCAGAAAAGGCCTAGGGTAGTAAAAGGGGAAATAAAGTCTGAACAGACACCATCTGAAAGGAAGGAATTTTGAGAAAGGTGTTCCATCTGTATTTTCATCTCTCCTTACATGTGGGTTCAGATCTGTCCAAGTCCTCAGATCAGAATCAGCCAGTAGCAAGCTTGTGGCAACCAAAAAGCTCTTGGGTACCTCCCCCTTACCCACAATGAATATGCTTCCCTTACCTCAGATCTTGTTTGCTATAACTATACAAGTAAGAAGAGAAGGGTTAGAATTCAACTCAAAGTCCCTTAAGTGAAGCAATTTCTGGAGTCTAATGGAAATAAATCTAACACTAGATTTAGTCCTCCCATTCAACCACGTGTCTAAGAATGGGGGCCGGAGGGTGGGATTGTGAGGAGAGATGAAAAATCGACAATACAGATATAACACTATGGTGAGTACATAACTTCTTTATCTGATAGTCAATTTTTCACCCTTTCCACACATGGGGCAGAGTCCCCAGCTACTGTACCTTTATCCATGGTAGACTCACGAGAGAATATTCCTTAGAACTATTGTGCCAAATGAAGCCCTTCTCCTGGAGACCAAATCTAATTTGTAATGAGTACGAGTAAGCTGCTGCACAATCATCTAAGGAAGCACTAGACTGAAAGACTGCAGATGTGGCCATTACTCTGGTTGAATGAGCTCAAATGGAACTATCAGTCTTCATGCCTTTTACAGAACAAATAAAGGAAATGCAACTAGAAAGAAACTTGGGTAAAATAGCTTTGCTAACAGAAAGGTCTTTCCTAGGCCCTGAGAACACAACAAACTGCTTTGTCTTCCAAAATTCTTTGGTTCTGTGTAAACAGAAACTTGTCTATGAACCTCCAACAGATGCAAAATATATTCCCCTTTTTTACTAAAATTAGGAAAGAAAACAGCTAACTGAATAGCCTGATTAAGATTTGCTTGAAAGACAACTTTAGGCAAGAAGGAGGGATTGGTACGCAATTAGACTTTGTCCTTATGGAAAATCATATACGGAGGTTCAGAAGACAGGGCTTGAAGATCTGAAATCCATCTCATTGATGTGACAGCCACCAAAAATAGTGTTTTCCATGAAAGATACTTAACATCACAAGCTGTTGCAGGTTCGAAGGGGGGCTGAGTAATGAAACGCAAAACCAGATTTAAATCCCAAGGGGGAGAAGGGTCCTTGTAAGGAGGTTTTAACAATAATGTCCCAAGAATGCTTTGCAAAGCTGAATTGTCAAATCCAAAATGGAAATTTGAAATGGCTGCTAACTGTACTTTAATGGTAGATGCCACGGCCCCATTATTGAAAAGATGGGATAGGAAATTCAATATGAAAGGAATACAGGCTGTGATGGGATCCATGCTGCATTGCTGTGCCCAAAAGACGAATCTGTTCCATTTACTCCTATATAGCTTCTGAGTTGATGGTTTATGGGATGACATCAAAATATGACGGACTAGGTAGGAGAGCATAGGTTATCTGGTGATTATTGGAATTGGGGGAACCAAGCTGTCAGCTTGAGATTGTAAAGGTTGGGATAAGTCGTTTCTGTCGGATGTGACAACAGGTTTGGAGAAGGGTCCAGAATCCAGGGTTCATTCTGTAGATGACTTAACACTGAATGTGTGATAAGAGACCTTGGGACCCAGGTGGACAGTAGTCTCTCCTTTGATAGTCACATCGCCACAGTAGTCAGGAAGTCCTTCTACGTGGCACACCTCATCATAAAAGGGTTCTCAGAGGTCATTACTCCCCTCTACTCGACACTCATTAGACCATTATAGAGTACAACACCCTTTGTGGAATGTACCTCACAAGACATCTGCAGCAGATGGAAAGGCCACAGAAGTACCTCACAGAGAGGATTACTGGCCTCAAACAAATGCCCTACACTGACTGCCTCAAAAAACTCCAGCTTTACTCCGTAGCATATCGCCTACTCCGAGGTCTAACATATAAAGCTATGTCAAACCCAGAGCTGTTGGACATGCTTACACCTAAAGAAATCCCAATCCCTCTGAGCTACATGCTCTAGGGACCTAAACCATGTCACCACAATAAACAGGACATGCTGGAGGGATAGATTCCTGTCCCAGAGACTTCCCATATTCTGAAACAGGCTACCCATCTACGTCAAGCAATGTTCTTCATTAGCACTCTTCAAGAAAAATCTTGATGAGTGGATGGGAAATAGGAAATACACCCAGGGGATCACATCTGTGTCTCTGCTCAATAGTGGCACAGGAAAATAACTTTCTTGGGTGGCGTAAGCCAGGGAACCTTGTTGGTTAGGCTTCGTAAGCCCTTGGGCCGATAACCTAGTACCTACCTATGAACCTATGAAGCCACAGGAAGGGAAACCAGATTTGTTGAGGCCAATATGGGGGAATGAGGATTAATTTCCTCTTCAACCTTTTGGCTTTTTGAAGGAACTTGGGTTCAATGGAATTGGGGGAAGGTATACAGAAAGCCAATCATTCATCAGAGCATCTCTCGGGGGTTTTCCCTGTGGGGGAATCAGGGAGAAATAGTTGCAGCATTTGTTGTTGAGGGGAGAGGCAAAAAGATCACAGCAAGGCTGGCCCCATGTGTGTAAAATGTGGTCTACCACATTCTGATTGAGGGACCACTCATGTGGCATGTGAATGGCTCTGCTCAGTTTGTTGCTATTATGATACTGGATTTCCCAGGAATATGTGCTGCTATTAGAAAGCAGTTGGATGATATTGCCTATTACCATATTCTGAATGCTTCCTGACAGAGAGGGTATGATCTGATTCCTCCTTGTTTATGTACTATACCACCGACATACTGTCAGACTGAACTGCTACCATGCCTAGAGGAAGGGCAAACTGAAATGCCTGCAATGCTAAGAGCACTGCCCTCATCTCCAAGACATTTATGTGGAGCCTGGCCTCATCTGCAGACCAGGTGCCTTGAACAGTCTTCTTCACTTCCCCAGATAATGCCCCCCACCCTATCTGGGAAGCATCTGTGGTTACCGTAGCCTGTGGTGGAGGGGGAACAAAGGGTCGGTCTTGTGTCACCTGCTGAGAATGAATACACCATGAGAGATCTTGTTTGCATGTTTCTGTTATGAGAATCTGATAGGACACTGGTTGATGCATTATTGACCACTGTGTGGCTAGAAAGCAATGTAAAATTTGCATGTGAAACCTGGGCAGTGGGACTAACACAACTGCTGCAGCCATGGTACCCAAGGCCTGAAGAACATAATGGGCAAGTACGCTTTTGTTTCTGATCAGCTTTGAAGTCTATCTCTTCAGTACTCTGGAAGGGGGAAGCTTGGCAATATCAGGTTTGTGTGTAACAGGGCTCCTATGAACTCTATCGTTTGAATGGGATGCATATGAGATTTTTGGTGATTTATTGTTGTGCCTAATTCTGAGCATAGTCAAAGAACAGAGTCTCTTGCATATACAAGTAGATGCCTGGTTGGGGCAAAAATGAGCCAGTCATCTAAGTATGGAAACACTCAGAATCACTGTTGTCTCAGGTGAGCCGCAATGACTGCCATACATTGGTGAACACATTGGGCACTGTAGTGAGATCAAAGGGCAGTGCTCTGAACTGGTAATGACTGGATCCCAGCCGGAAGTACAGGTACCTTGTGGAGAGTTTGTCTACTTTTATGTGGTAGTACACATCCTGAAGATCTACAGAGCACATCCAATCGTCCTTTTCCAAGAAGGAAAGTATGGATTGTACCGTGGTCATTCAGAACTTGCTACGACACACTGATTTGTTTAGTTTGCTGAGATCCAGAATTGGTCTCCAGTCCCCTGTTTTCTTTGGCACCAAAGAACCTGGAGTAAGTTCCGAATCCTCTCTGGTCTGGGGGGACATCTTGGATTACTTTTTTTCTAGCAGATTCAGAACTAGCAAAACTGCTTGATCCCTTTTACTGGGTGGAACTTCTGGCATTTTCTTGCTGGGAAGAGGTTGTTGGGAGAAGGAAATTTTGTAACCCTAGATATTATCCTCAGCACCCATACATCGGAAGTTATGTTCTGCCAGGCTCTCCAGTGCAGGGATAGGTGACCCCCGATTGCCTCCAGAGGTGGACAATTGGGCCTCCTTTCAGGAGTGCTGAAAGGGTTTCCAGAAGAATGGTTCCCAAGAACCCTGGTTCTGCGGACCTACTCTGCCCATTGGGTGACATCTTCCATTGTTGTTTCTCCCTCTGCCTCTGGGGGAAATCTCTCCTCGTGTGTCAAGGTAAAATCCCTAAGACTTTTTGAGCCACATTTTCCCAATACCTCTTTGACCTTTAGGATGAGGTCTCTGAGGAGCTGAAAAACGTATGCCCATGGCAGAAAGGGTTTTACCATACTTCTCAAACCTGGATAGCGTATCTTTGACTTTGGCCCCAAAAACAGATGTGCCATGAAATGGAGTGTTGATGAATGAAGACTTAAAAGGCTCCACAAAATCGCACAAATGCATCCAGGCATGCCTCCTCATGGAAATGCCAGAACCCGCCACTCTGCTCGCTCCTACGGCAGCGTGTGCAATAACCTTTTCTTTACCTCCCTCAGCTACAGCTCCTTCAAGGGTATCCAAGAGCTCCTTGATCAGATCCGTTTCTAACCTGGTGAAATGAGATAAGTAATTCAGCAAATGTAGGGCAAAGGTCACAGAGGAAAAGACAAGCTTCCCACATCTATCCATCATCCTAGAATCATTATTAGGAGGATGGATAGTAGAACTCTTGTTGGAAAGTTCTTTCTTGGTCACTGCTGCTATGACCGTGGCATCTACTGCAACCTCCTTAGTCCAAAATCCCTTATCCAGAGGAGCAGTTATGATCCTATTTGGTCTCCGCGAACAGGCTTGATGGAATCTGGGGGTGCCCCCACCCTCCATGAGATTAGGTCTATAAGCTCATTGGTGGGTGGAGTCAACCAAGAGGTAGAAAGATGGGAACTGAAGGTAGCCAGGTACACTTACTCTCCGGGCGAGGGGTTTATGAACTTCCAGTCATCCCTCTGCTTGAGAATTTCTAGAATCTCCCCAAAGAAAACATCCTCAGAAAGTGACCACAGGGAACCCTCACCTTCATCGAGGTTGGTATCTTCAGTGGCGGACTCCTCTGTGGAATCTAGGTGCTTCCTCTTGCATAACTATTTCTGAGGAACATCCTCAGTGGGACAGTCTGGGGAGGTATCAGAACAGTCGGGGGTACCCTGATTGGTATCCTGGCACCTAGGTTCCAGCTGTCCCATGGTGCAAGATGGGACAAAGAAGAGCACTGAGTGTCTGCTTGGGATAAAGGATTCAAAGGAGGGGGCTTTGCTGGTGCAGAGGCAGCCATAGCTTTCTTCAAATCTCCAAAGGCTGACTGCTCCAGGAAGGACAAGGATTCCGGACCAGAGAAGCCATGCTTTCAGGGTGGAGACCCCCCCCAGTCCAGAAAACAGCTCACCCAGGGTGGAAGCCGGAGCTGAGCTCAGTTTTGTGGAATCCCTGAGAGCCATCGATTGCTTAGACAATCTGGGGTCAACTGGACTTGAGGTCCACAAAGTTCACTTCTGCTCAGGGAGCTCTCCGGCTCCGAAAAGGCCAATAAACTCCAAGCTGAATTCTGATGCGAGAAAGATAGTATCCTAGGATCCAAACTCAAAGTCACCAGACATATTGGATTGGTGGGCTCCAAAACTTGCCCTGAAGTCGGAAGAGGAGGATGTGGGGAGAGTAGACAATTTGGGTAGACCTGTAGCCAAAATAGCCGAGGTCGAAGGGGACCTAGTGATACCCTGCGCCAATAAGATCTTATGCACCATCTGCTTCACTTCTTCTTTTGTAATATTCCTGGTCGAATTGGAGGACATAGCAAAAGGGAATCTCAGCCTCAACAGGGAGGGGGACGGTACCCTTAAAGGTACTAGGTTGTATGAAGGAGAGTACCATGTTCTTGGTAAATTCAGTATCGGTTTGAAAGAGCGAAATGTCAGATCTGACCCATCCTTTTCAGATGAGGTCAGAGCTGAAGAAGCAAGCTGGATCTGAAGAAATAACAGTCGAAGCAGAAGGCTCTGATCAGATCAGAGACTCCCCAGAGGAGGAAGGTTTAGATTTGTTGGACTTTGGTTCCAAAATATCAGTTGGTGCAGATGAAGGCTTTGGAGGACAAGGACGAAGCAGGACTTGAAAGAGCTGATTTAGTTTTAGGGGAAGAAGTTGCTCCAGAAATGGCTTCAAAGACTGAAGGCAACATTCCGCTTAAAGTGAGCTTATTTCTTCTGTCAATTAAAGCTTGGTTATTGAAGGAGACACATAAGGCACAGTCCTCCTTGTAAATGCAAAAGGCCCAAGACAGTACACACACACGCAAACAGAAAATTATAAATCAAAGTGGAAAAAGGATGGTGATGAAATGGGAGGGAGTTTGATAAATACAGAGACTAAGATTTTGGATGCAAGTAATTATGGAATACAAAAAGCACACAAAATACTGTATTCATAAAGTAGCAGAAAGTATTCTAAGAACTAAGCTAGTGGGGGAATGGAGAAAGACACTACCAATAGGCATGTCTGCAAATAGGGGTATAGAAAATAGGCAAAAATGCGTTTGGATTTACTGGAGGAAATTAACACAGGAATGAAGGCACTGGGAACAAAACAAGAGATGGAAAGATAAGAAATGAAAATAGGCACAAGTTTGGAACACAGGTTGGAGAATGCTCTCCTTATTAGTGGAGTGCTAAAGTGAAACAGCAGCTCTGGCAGAGCTGTTCACTGAGTCTAGAACAGACACTGCTGTTAAAAAATGGGTAATAAGTTAGGCTTCCAAAATACTGCACAATAACCAAGAATCAATCAGAGGAGGTTAGACAATACTGGCAAAAGAGCACAGAAAATGCAATTTAAATCAAACACTGGGAGGAAATTTGTAAGGCTTCCAAGTATTCGACAAAGAACAGGTTTAGGATTTTTGCATATAAGTATATGCACAGGTGTGTACACACACACACACCTGTGTGCGTGGGTGTATATATATATATATATATATATATATATATATATATATATATATACACACACACACACACACATATATATATACGTGCACACACACACACACACACACACACATATATATACATACACACACACACACACACACACACACACACACACACACATATACTTACACACACGTGTATATATATACATATATATATATATATATATATACACACACATATACAGACACACACACACACACCCCACGTACATATGGATTCTTCCTCAGGTAGACAGCAAATGTTGGAGGTGTGATGGATTAAGAAAGGATGAAAGCAATCACTGGTAACATGCACTTTGGAATGAAAAAATGGAAGATCTAAAAAATTCCCTGCAGAGTACTTCGACACAAATAATGGGGGACTGTATGTTATGTACTCACCATGACTTGGCATCCGTGTTGTACAATTTAATTCTTCCTCACCAATGGGTTCGGATCAGACTCATCTGCATACACTAGACTTCGGATCTAGCTCTTGAGCTCCTCCCTCTCTCTCTACACATTATGCTCTGTTCCATCCCCAACTCCTCAGACCAAGTTTGCTGCCTAATCTCTCACTTTATAACAGAGACAGACAGACAAAAGAAAGTCAGGGCTCAAAACTGGAACTGAATAGTTCCTATTCAGTCTAACAGGTACTTCCAGGAGTGACAAGGACGGGGCTGGATGGGAGGGAAGGTGAGGAAGAATGAAAATGGACAACATGGATGCCAAGTTATGGTGAGTACATAACTTATAAATCTGATGTTGTCCTTTTTATTCTTCCTCACCAATGGGACAGAGTCCCCAGCTATGTAGCCCTTGGGAAGCCCTCAAGGGAGGACATGCCAGAGCACTGTCGAACCAAAAGAAGCTCTAAAATTAGAGACTATCTCCAGAAGCAATGTGTAACCAAAGTACAAGTCTTTGGCAAAGTAGCTGCAGCACACATATCAAAAATGGAAGCCTTTGACCAAAAAGCAGATGAAGTAGCCATAGACTGAGTGGAATGAGCTTGAGGGGGTTGTGGTAAATCTAGTCCTTTTTGAGAATAAACCAATGAAATGCAATCAATAAGCCATTTGGCTAGTAAAATTTTAGATACTGCCTGACACAAGCGATTATAGGAAAAGTAAACAAAAAGCTGATCGGACTTCCTCAAATGCCTTGTTCTGTGAAGATAAAAACATAATTGTCTGTGCACATTAAGGAGATGAAGCATGTATTCTCCCTTATTCATAAATTTTGGAAAGAATACTGGTAATTGTATGGACTGGTAAATGTTACTTTAAGTCGCCACTTTAGGAAGAAAGGAAGGGTTTGTTCTCATAGACACCCTGTCTTTATGGGAAATAATGTAAGGAGGCTTAGCTGAAAGGGCCTGGAGCTCATAAATTCTTTTTGCTGAAGTAACAGCTACTAAGATGATCATTTTCCAAGAAAGATGCTTCAGATCGCATTTGTCTTCCAGTTTAAAAGGTTGCCAAGTTAATCCCTGAAGGACCACAGTAAGGTCCCAAGGAGAAGGTTCTTTTACTGGGGGTCTGAAGAGAAAAATGCCCTTTATGAAGGCCCTACACAATCTGGATGAATGAAGCCAGAGGGATTTGTTTCCAGAATGGAAATTTCAAATCACTGCCAGCTGAAGCTTAACTGTAGAAAAACTAGCTCCTTCTTTAAAAAGAGTTGTTAGAGAAAGAAGAATGGCTGAAGTTCATGCAGAAAAGGGGTCAATATTCTGGTTAAAGGCCCAAACAGAAAATCCTTTTCACTTGCTTCTGTAGACTTTCTTGCCAGAAGCTTTCCGGGAGGCCAAAATAATATCGCGAACTGGGGAAGAAAGGCTGGAATGCAACTATTACTGGAAGTAGAGAAACCATGTGGTTAGCCTGAGGGTGTGGAGATTGGGGTGCTGAATTCTCAAAGAGTGATACAGGAGATCCTAAGTGGGTTCCAGTATGCATGGAGGATATCGCAAGCGAGACTTCAGAAAGGGAAACCATAGCTGCCAAGTCCAGAAGGGGGCAATGAGGATGACTGAGTTCTTCAGCCTGCTTGCTTTCTGTAAGAACTTTGGAATCAGAGGTATAGGAGGGTAGACATATAAGAGACCCAGGGTCCAATCATCTCTGACTCCTCGGGGGGGGGGGGGCAGAGCGAAGTACTTGCTGTTGAGGGGTGAGGCAAATAGGTTGCAGCAAGGCTGGCCCCAGTGGCTGGAGATCATATTCGCTACTGATTAAGAGACCACTCATGAGGCATCAGAATGTTGGTTTTCCCAGAGATGTGGATTATAATGAGAAAGTCTGAAGCGATCGCCCGTTCACACACCCTCATGGCCTCTCTGCACAGTGGATAAGATCAGGTTCCTCCTTGCTTGTTGATGTACCAGACTACTGGCATGTTGTCTGTTTGAACTGCAAAAGAGGGGACCTCGTGTCTTGGACCATCTTTCTCAAGAAATGCCCATCCACCCCAGTTAGGAAGCATCCGTGGTCACTGTGGCAACTGGCGGCAGAAGGATGAATGGTCTGTCCTGAAATAGGTCATCAAACTGAATCCACCAGTGAATATGATGTTTGCAGATCGGAGTGAGTCTTATGGGAAACAAAAGGGGCTGATAGAGCATGGACCACTGTACCACCAAGATCCACTGAAGAATTTGCATAAAGAATCATACTAGAGGGACCAGAAGTATGGTAGCTGACAAACCCCAGAGCTTGTACTAATTTTGCCAGAGGAGACGGGCGAGAGAGTATAGACAGAACCTGATGTCTCAAAGATATGATGCAACAGAGAGGTAAGGAAGCCACCCAAGTTGTAGCAATCAAAAGAGTCCCTATGAATTCCAGGGTCTGTACCAGGACATGGTTTATTGTGATGACTAAAGTGTTGGAAACATGAAGCAAGTAGTCCCTGGCTTGTAAAAGCTGATGCTTGGATGGGGCAGTGAGGCAGTGAGGAGCCAATCGTCAAGACATGGAACACTGGGAATACCTCAAGTCTCAAGTAAGCTGCCACGACTGCCATGCATTTGGTAAACACCCTGGGGCTGTGGCGAGTCCAAAGGGCAGTGTTCTGAGTTGGTAATGACTGGCTCCCAGCCTAAAGTGTAGATGTTCCCTGGATCGCCTGTCTATTTTTATGTGATAGTACACATCCTGGAGTACACATCCTGGAGAACCATAGAGTACATCCAATCATCCTTGCATAGAAGAGGCAGGATGCACTGAACCGTGACCATGCTGAACTTCATCTTCTTTACATACTGGTTGAACTTGCTTAAATCCAAAATGGGCCTTAGGTTTCCTGTTTTCTTTGGCACTAAAAAAAAAAAAAAAAAAAAAAAAAAACATGAGTAAATTCCGAATCCTATCTGGTTGGGTGGGACTTCTTGGATGACTTTTTTTCTGGGGCAGCTTTTGTATTTCATGTGCTGCATCCTTCCTTTGACCAAGTGGAACACTGAGAAGTTTCTTCTTTGGAGTAGGAGGAGGAAGAGAAAATGGTATGTAGTAACTTCTAGATATGGTTCTTAGCATTCAGAGCAGCCGGGGCAGCACTTCATGAGTGCAGACAGGGCTCATCTGAAAAGGAATCTCTAAAGTCCTGGTTGAGTGGGCCCCCTCTGCCTCTAGAGCGATGTCTACTACAAAAACTTTCTCCTCTGCCTCTGGAGGAAATATCCCTGTCCGAATCACGGAAAGGTCCCTGAAAATTTCGGAACCACATCTTCTTAAATACCTCGGTTTCTAGAGAAGGTCCATTGAGGGGTAGAAAACTTGATTGCTATGGCAGACAGAGTCTTTCCCTCTTGTTCACTATGGGTATGCATGTCTTTCACTGATGGTCTGAACAAGGAAGTGCCATCAAAAGGAGCACTGACAAGGGACATCTTGAAAGGCTCCGCAAAATCATATAGCTGCATCCAGGCATGTCTCTTTATAGCTATACCAGATCCGGCTGCTCGTGAGGTACTGTCCACTGCACGGGAGATCAAACTCATCGATGCATTTGAAATGGACAGGAGAGTGGCCAGTTGAGAGGAAGTCTTCTTGAAATTCTTGGCAGATATGGACTCGGAGGAATTATCTGATTACTCCTTAGTTAAATCTCTCTGTAGCTAAGTGAAATGTGCCAAGTAATTTAGAGACCTCAGTGTGAAAGCAGCAGATGCAAACACTCACTTATCAAATCTGTCCATCACCCTAGACTTCTTGTTCTGCGGATGGATTTAAGAGCTATGCTCAGCTAGCTCCTTCTTAATAGCTGCCGACACCACCATAGCATCAACCGTGACTGCCTTGCTCCAGTGGGGTCTATCAGCAGGATGGGATAGAAATCTGTCCAGGCACTTGGGAATCGGTTCAACAGTGTTTCCTTCCAAGCCTGACAGGAAACCAAATCAATCAGTTCATCCACTTGGGCAGGGGGCACCCAAGATAAGATGGTCCAGAACCTAAATTCTCAAGTAACACTGATTCTTCAAGAGGAGGAGATTGGAAAGACCAGCCACCCTTCTGTTTAAGGATACTGAGGATACCACCAAAGGAGATATCATCAGGTGGCGATTTGGGGGATCCCCTCTCACTCATCAAAATCATTGTCTTTTGTGAGAAACTCCATAGGCGAGTCTAAGTGTCTCCTCTTACACATCCTCTTCCAAGGAAACTCCTCCATGGGATGTTTGGGAGAGGTTATCAGAAGCGGGGGGGGGGGGGATTAATCTAGAGGAACTGTCTGGAGACTTCTCAGAACTGGCTGCACTTGTGGGATAGGTCTGATGGATTCAGAGCTCAGAATCAAAGATGGAAGATGAGTAGGATCCGAAACAAGAGAAGACTGTTCCCTGTGAACAGAGAATGCCCCTTCAACTACCTTGAAGGCCGAAGGACCAGGGGAAATCTCTCCCCCCTCCTTGGAGCTGAAGCCTCTGAGGAAATTAAGTTGGGGCTGCCCCTGGATCTAAGTCCCAAGGGGAGAATTGGATCCGAGACATCCAGAGCCGAGGCTCCGAGAGGAAGGGTCAGATCTGACAAAATTTGAGCCGAACCAAATCCCTCGGACCTGGTGCTGACCTCTCGAATCAGACACCCACTCTGATCAGAGGATATCAGAGAAGAACCGGTCAGGGACACCTTCTGAGTAGAGGAAGGTACTTTCCTCAGATTTGATGCCGAACCTCTTGGGGATCTCGAACCCTGGGACTCCAAAACCATAGCAGGTGCACTCAGGGATCCAGGAGGACTGGAGCTGGCAGGACCTCCTTCTGGACCTGAGCCCTAAGAAATTTTCCATCATCCTATCCACATCTGCCTCTGACAAACTCCTTAAAGATCTGCAAGACACAGTGGATGAGGGTCCAGTGTGTTTCTTTGGAGTCTGAAAAAGTTGAGTGGGCAGAGAAGGGAAAACAGGTTTTTCAGTGCGTGCTCTGGAGTATGACTTCTACGACGTGAACAAGTTCTCGGATCCAAGGACTTATGATGCATAAAAGAAGTAGATGGCAAGGGGGAATGATAATAGGATCCGAACCTTTCAAATTCAAAGGCGGCTTTGAATCAGAGGGCAGCCCAAGAGGTTTCGGATCCAAGGTGGTTGGATCCAAATTTTTTCGAATCTTTTCCAGTGGCTCTGAAGAAGCCCTTGGGGACTTCTGAGGAGGTCTCTTCCTGACAAAGAAACTGATCTGGGTGTTTTTGACGGTGATAGAGTCCCAGAAAAAGCAGGAAGCAACCATTTTAAAATCAGTTCATTGTGCCTGTCCAATAACACCCTGGGATCAAAGGTGAGACAAATGGAACAAGTCATGTCAAGATGACCTGGTCCTAGGCAATACATGCAATTCTTATGGGCATCTGAGTTTGGGATCTTATGCCCACAAGAAGTGCACTTTTTTCTCTGACATGGCCAATGAGAAAGTCAAGAATAAAGACAGAAGAGATCCTAATGGCAGTGAATAACTTGAGGGAGGAAATGAACAGAAAAAAGCTACATGTTATAAGACAAAAAGAAGGTTTACAAATAAACTGTAATTATTATAAGAAAAACCTGCTTACTATGCTCAAGGGCGGAACCCACGTCTAACTACAATGGTGGCAAATGAGATCTGAGGTGTTGGGGATGGAATAGAGCATTATGGGAAGAGGGAGGATCTCAAGAGGTGGATTTGAAGTCTAGTGTAATGGTTAGAGTTGGATCTGAGGATCGGAACTGAACCCATTGGTGAAGAAGAATGAAAAAAAACATCAGATCAGATGGTTGTAACTAAGGAAATTATTCTTTTGAAATGGGACAGAAGATCAGAATTGCCAAGACATCATAAGGCCCAAGTTTAATGGTATTTGCTGCCAAAAAAGCAAGTGCTAGAAAATGGAATTCAAAATCGATTCCCAGTGTAACGGAAGTCCTACACACTGGGTATGCAATGGCTTTTGCAGGTATTTTGAGATATTGTACTGGAAATCTGTCTGTGCGAGAGATATGGGTTTAAGCTTATATATTTTTTTTTATTATGCTGGCAGGAGTTGTGACAAGGGAGAATGCAGTACTGACACCTTCTACATCAATTACTGCTAGGCTGGGTATTAGTATGAATTAAATCTGAATGCTGTTATAGTTTGTTTCATCTGTAAAATGGCATGACTGATATTTTTTTTACCAGGCTGAAACAATACATTGATTGCCAAACTGTTCTGGGATTTTAACTGTGGCTTTCTTGTAGAGCTGTATAATAACATTGCTTAACCTTTAGAATAGCACTTTTAGTAGGTTTCACAAGTGCAAATATAACGGCTGCAGACCGTTTGTTGCCATTTTTCTATATTTTATCTCTGTTGGGAATTAGTTGTTTTATATCTGATGTAAGCCATGGTGCAGATTTTGATTTGACTTTTCCTGCACTGAGTTGCAAGGGAGTTTAATATGGAGAAGAAAATACTGTTGAAGTGAGCTACTGCATCACTTAAAGGCAGTGTTTCAATGGCTCTTAATTGCTATTGATATGCATAAGGATAGAGAGAGTTTCCTTGTCAAATCTGATTGCATTTTTGATATTTTACAGTGGACAATTCCATATGGCAAAAAAGTATAGTTTTGTACACTTACCATAAATGTAGATGTTCGAGTGTATTCACTGTTGCAGTCATCAATTGTGGGTTATCCCTGCTGCCCTCGGCCGGCCTGAATACCAGAGTAAAGGATTTCCCTCCTGTGTCGGCTGTCCTGAGACTCTGGCTGACGTCAGGTCATCAGGGCTATAAAGGGTGGCAACCGACGGCATTGCATCAGTTTTTCTTGCCCCCCCCCCAATAGGTAGGGGCCTCTAAGAGGATATACAAATAAGGAGGCAGGTGGGAGGAAAACAGGACTGCAACAGTGAATACACTCGAACATCTACATTTATGGAAAGTGTACACAACTGTACTATATTCTTCGTGTTTCACTGTTGCAGTCATCATTTGTGGGAATATTCCCAAAGCTGAGGAAGTGGGTGGAGGCATGCTGTATAGGTTACGGAGATGTTAGCATGCCCTGCTGGGCTGCAAATGCAATCCTGCCCTTGTTTTGGAGAATGTAGCCAGCTGGTAGTACTTGGTGAAAGTGTGGATAGATGTCCATGTAGCAGCCCCCAGAATATCCTTGGTAGGAACCTCTCTCAGGAAGGCCGTGGAGGTAGAGACTGCTCTTGTGGAATGAGATCTGATGGATTTGGGAGGACTCTTTCCATGGAAGGCATAGCAGAAATGTATGCAATGAGAGATCCATTTGGAAATGGTCTTGTTTGTAATGGGTTTCCCTCTGCCCCAGGGGCGAACGAAACCAGTAGCTGGTCAGATTTCCTGACTGAGTTGGTCCTGTCAAGGTAAAATCTCAATTGCCTGTGTACATCAAGGGTATGGAGAATTCTTTCTCCTTTATTGGCAGGTTAAGGAAAGAAAGTAGGTAGGTGTATGGTCTTGGTTGATGGTTACATTAGAGACCACCTTAGGCATAAAGGAAGGGTTGGTTCTCAGACAGACCCTGTCCACGTGGAAAATGATGAAGGGCTCAGTGGCTATGAGGGCCTGGAGCTCAGATACCCTCCTGGCAGAAGTGATGGCTAGCAAGAAAGCAGTTTTCCAAGAGAGAATCTTGAGATCTGCTGAGGATGCTGGCTCAAAAGAGGGTAAAGTCAACTTTTCCAAGACAGAGTTCAGATCCCAAGCTAGCGCAGGTGGCCTTCTAGGTGATCTGATGTGAGCCACACCTCTGAGGAACTATTTTAAGGTGTGTTGAGCGAATAAGGGCTGCTCCGCCTGGACACAGGCTGAAACAGCTGAAGCATGAGTCTTGATAAAGGAGTAAGACAGCCCTTTTTCTAGAACCTTTGCCAGGTAGTCCAGAACCAGTGGCAGAGTGGCATGGGTACTGTATGAGCCTCTGCTGTTGCACCAGCAGGTGAACCTTTTCCATTTTGCGGAATATGATTTTCTGGTGCTGGGTCTATGGGCCTCCTTAATAATGTCTAAGACTTGCTTGCTGAGGGCTGAATTGTCATCCACCTTTGTGGAATCAGCAATGCGGTTAACTTGAGTGTGGCAAGGCCTGGGTGTGGTAGCTTCCCTCTCTGTTGTGTGAGATTTGCTGTGGGGGGCAGGGAGATGGGAGGGCATTTGCTCAGACTGAGAAGCATGGGGTACCAGTGTTGCCTCGGGCAATCTGGGGCGATGAGGATAACCCTTGGTCCTTCGTCTCTGATCTTGAGAAGCACCTTGGGTATCAGAGGCAGTGGTGGGAACGTGTACACAAGCAGGCTGCCCCAGTGGAAGGAGAGGGTGTCCACCCTCCAAGCTTCTGGATGAAACTCTCTTGAACAGAATTTGGTCAGTTGGCGGTTCTGGTAGCTTGCAGAAAGGTCTGTGTCTGTTTTCCCTCAGATCAGATTGATATTTAGGAAGGTTTCCCTGTGCAACTGCCACTCGTGGGGGTCCAGGAGTTGTCTGCTTAATCTGCCAGGGTGTTTTTTCTCCCTTGAAGATACTGTGCTATCAGGTGCAGTCCCAGACTTGAGGCTGACTGCCAGATTTTCATGGCTAAGCGACACAGGGGGTAAGAATGCCCTCCTGCTTGTTGATATACTACATGATAGTGTTGTCTGTCTTGATTAAGAGTAGTCCTGGTGACAGGTCTTCTTGGAAGGTTAGGATTTCCTTGCGTACCACTAGCATTTCTTTCAGGTTGATATGGAGACCCTGAACCTCCTGTTCTCAAAAAGCCTGAGTTCTCAGGTTTCCTTTCTGAGCTCCCTAGGTAACGTCCGAGGCATCTGTGGTTATGGTTTGGTCGTGTGGCCGATGGACAAAGTGTAGGCCCTTGTTCAGAGTGCAAGCCCCGGCCAACCATAGGAGCATCTTCCTTAAACAAGGAATCAGGGGGAGCTGGTGTTCCAGCGACAGAGTGTTGGCACCAGAAGTTCCTTAGGTACCACTGCAATTTTCTCATGTGTAGTCTGGCAAGGGATACCAGCAGGACGCAGGAGGCCATGTATCCCAGGACTTGTACGATTTTTCTGGCAGTGAGGTGGGTTTTGTGTGCCAGCTGGGCAAAGTAAGTCTGTAGAAAGGCCTGCTTCTATGGGGGAGGAAGTCCATTTGTGCTGAGGTGTCCATGAGGGTAAATCTTCAGTGTGGGCTGTAGATGGGACTTCTCCAGGTTAATGGCGAATTCCAGTGAGGTTAGTAGGATCTGCACAAATGTGAAGTCCTGCAGGAGCTTTTCCTTGGTTTCTGCTTGGATGAGGCAATCATTGAGATAGGGATAAATGTGTATGCCCTTCTGTCTGCAAAATGCAATGACTGGAGCCAGGCACTTGGTAAAGACTCTGGGAGCACTGGATTAGCCAAAGGGCAGAGCACAGAACTGAAAGTGTTGGGACCCTGCTCTGAATCTTAGACAACTCTTGCAGGACTGTCTGATAGGGATATGCAGGTAGGCATCCTTCAGATCTAGGGTCACTAACTAGACTTGTGGTAGCAGCATAGGTAGTAGTTTTTGCAGAGTCAGCATCTTGAATTCTGGAACCAAGAGGGACAGATTCAGGGTGGAGAGGTCTAGAATATGGCGTGAGGTGCCCTCTCTTCTGGGAACTAGGAACAGTCTTGAATAAAATCCTTTTCCAGCCTGTTCCTTTGGTACAGGTTCTACAGAACCCTGGGCATAAAGCTTTCTGACCTGATGAATAGCTTATGTCCTCTGATTTGCAGGGAAGTCTGGGCAACCTGACCATTTTGGCTTTTCTTTGAAATAGAATCTGTACCCGCTGGTAATAATTTTAGAACCCATAGATCTGAGGTGATGGCCTGCCAGTTTTCTAGGAAGAGGGAAATTCTTCCACCCAGCCTGTCTGGTGACATGAGGGGCAGGGGGGAGGGAAGAGAGTCATTGAGAATCCTTGGAGAAGGGAGTGGGCTTAGAACTCCCTTGCCTAGGAGCAAAAGTGGACCACTGCCTCGGTCTTTCTTGGCTATGGGACTGGTGTCTAGGGGTTCTGCCTCTGCGTCCCTTCCTCTGGACTGGTTTTGTCTGTGAAGGAAAGGACCAGTGTTTAGTGCAGAAGTTTCTGCTGAACCTGGGAGGTTGCACCTGTAAGAAGTCCTTGACCATTTGCATGGACTTGGCTTTGTCCTCCATTTTCTTAATGACCTCTTCCGCTTTAGGTCCAAACAACTGGTGTTTATCCAAAAGGGCTTCTAACAGTTTGGATTTTGCCTGGTCAGGCAAAGGTTGCTCCCTTAACCAGGCATATCTTCTGATCACTGAGCCTGTAACTACAGCCCTGGTAGAAGCTTTTAAGGCATCAAAACCACAATGCAAGGAGTGTTTGGCTACCTGAGAGCTGGACTGTATGAGGTCAATTAATTCTCTGGTAGTACTACTGTCAGGAATGGAAGATACCTTCGGTTTTATTAGTTCGAGGACATTCTGCTGGAATTTCAGCATATGGAACTGACAATTCAAGGCTCTTATAGCTAAAGTGGCTGAGGTGTATACCTTTTTCCCATTCTGTCTGGAGCTCTGCTTTCTTTGTCAGCTGGAATAGGATTTTTAGATGAGCTTGTCCTTGTTTCCTTAGGGCCTTGATTAATGACTTCTGGGTCTGCAGTAGGGTTTTTAAAAAGATATGTGTGGGTGTCTTGCACCCTGTAATATCTGTCAGGTTTCCTGGGTGCTGGGGGGAGAGAGTCTGGTGAAAGGGCAGATTCTAGGAAAATATCCTCCACTATATTCAGGATAGGAGGGATGGCCCGAGGTTTATGCTGAGGCAGGTCAAGGAACTTTTTCAGTCTTTTCTTAAGACTGAGGGTAATCTTGGGCCTCCCACTGAAAGTGTTCTCTGAGGGAGTTTAAGGTTTCCCCAAAAGAAAGGTCTTCAGGGGGGAGGCAGACGGAATGGGATCATCAGCATCAGAGTCCTCAAATGCTGCAAAGGACTGGTCTTCCATGACTGACTCCTCAAGAACAAATTGTTCTGATTCCTGATCGGTGAGGACCTCAGGGGGAGGTGTCCCTTTTTCTTTTGGCTAGGGTGGGAGGGTGGGGCTGGCTTACCCTAATAACAGTCATCAAGTCTTCTGCCATTCTGAGTAGTTGCTGTGACTGACGGGCAAGGCTGGCTGGTTGTAGGTCGGTGGCTGGGTCCTTGGGGAGGTACCTGTTTGGGTGTAGTCTTAGGCTTGGGCCTGGATGGGTTGGTGTCTTATACAAGGTTAGTTTAACTGGCGGCAATGTCGGTCTAAGCCTGGCTTTGGTAGTCGGAGGTGTCTCAGCGGAAGCCGGTGCCTGCGAAGCGGCTCTGGACCCAACCACGTGAGAAACAGTCGACATACCGGCAGGGGAAGGCAGATACAGTGGCATACTGGACTCCGAACTGGTCTTAGTAGAGGCCTGCAATGGTTCCTTGGCTGGCATCAGGGGCTGTGAAGGCACCTCACTGAGTTCAGCTGTAGCACTGAGTTGAAAAATACCAGACTTTTGACCTGAGTCGTCGGATGGCCTAACGTTTTGAGACCTATCTTTATCCTTGCCTCTCTTTTTTTTTTTTTTTTACGGAAGTCAGTAGCCAGCTGACCAACCAACGCCATTTCACATTGAGAAAAAGACTCGCTAAAATATCTAGCTACAATTTCAGCTCTTCTTCGTATTGTTCTAGCATTAAACAGGGCACAGAACCGACAACTGGGGACGTTGTGGTCTGGGCCTAAACAAGTGACGCAGAGACAATGGAAGTCTCGGCGTGGGATCTGCTTTCCACAGCTGAGACAATTATTGACTTTCTCTGACGTCGGTTAACAGCAAGAAAAGGTTCCCCAATTGGGTACTTAGCTTTAGACCGTTTCCCTCACTCTGGCAACGGCCAACGGATGCACTCACAAAACTGCTTCAGCTTCAACCTTCACAGCAAGAAAGACTGATGTAATGGCATCAGCTGCCACCCTTTATAGCCCTGATGGCCTCACATCAGCCACAGTCTCAGGACAGCCGACACAGGAGGGAAATCCTTTACTCTGGTATTCAGGCCGGTCGAGGGCTACCCAGCAGGAATAACCCACAAGTGATGACTGCAACAGTGAAGCACGAAGAACATATGGGTTATGATCACTGTGACAATCATAATTCCTGCATGGGTAATTTTTTTAGGATCTGATGTCAGTATCCCATTCAAAATACTCCTCTCCAATAACTACTTGTTCTTGAGGTCATATGTATGAGCTGTGTTAATCCATATAGACTCATAGTGTGGTTAACAGTTTTAGGAGTATACTTAAGCAAATAAGAAGTTATGTACCTACCATAACGTTCCATGTTAGTTGTCTTCTCTCGCCTTCTTTCTTGCTTGATGGGTTCGGAGCCGATCCCTCGGCTCCGACTCGGCACTTGCTAAGCTCGAGAGTCACTTTTACCAGCTCGAGGCAGCCCCATATCCCATGATGCAAGGCGGTAAGTACCCAGATCTCGTTTGATGACAAAGGGCAATAGCACCAAGCATAAAATACTTCCCAAAGGAAAAAAGAAAACTACAGATGGAAGAAGGACCAGGTCTGAATGGTCTTCAGCATAACAGTTTCTTATAAGAAGGTCTGTCCAGGCCAGGGGAAGGAGGGAGGGTCAAGAAAGAAGGCGAGAAGACAACTAACATGGAACGTTATGGTAGGTACATAACTTCTTAATGTTAAGTTATCAATCTCGCCTTCATTCTTGCTTGATGGGACCGTCCTAGCACCTCTATCCTGGGTGGCTCAATGGAACAAACTCTTGAGGACTGTAGAGCCAAAACTGGCTCTGTCCCTGGAGGCCAAGTCCAATTTGTAATGGGAAACAAAAGTGTGAGGAGTGGGCCAAGTGGTCGCTGCACAAATAGTGTCTAAAGGAAGTCTAGCTTGAAAAGCTGTAGAAGTAGCTAAGCTCCTAGTTGAATGTGCTTTAGGTTTTGAGCACAGCTGTTTTCCCCTGAGCAGATAAATTTCAGAGATGACCGAAGAAAGCCATCTAGACAAAGTCACTTTAGAAACAGGAAGGCCTTTTTTATTATCCGCATAGGAAACAAAAAGTTGATCAGATTTTCTAAATTTTTTTGTTCTGTCCAAATAATATCTAAGTTGACGGTGGACATCAAGATAATGTAGCTTTTGTTCAGCTCTATCTGAATAGTTAGGGAAAAATACAGGAAGATCAATAGATTGATTCAAATTGTTCTTTGAAGCGACCTTAGGCAAAAAGGTTGGGTTAGTTCTCAAAGATACTCTGTCTTTGTGAAAAACCAAATAGGGGGGTCGAACCGAAAGAGCATGAAGTTCAGACACCCTCCTGGCCGATGTAATAGCCATTAGGAATAAAGTTTTCCAAGAAAGATATTTCAGGGAACAAGAAGCAGCTGGCTCGAAGGGGGGAAGAATCAAAGATGTCAGCACTAAATTTAGATCCCACTGAGGAGGAGGATTCCTGATTGGAGGCTTTAGTAGGAAAATTCCTTTCAAGAAGGCCCTGCAGAGCCTATGGGACATAATATTATGATCTGCTATCCCGACATGAAAATTGGAAATAGCAGCCAATTGAACTCTGACTGTGGAAGAAGAGGAGCCTGCATGAAAAATCTCTGCTAAGAAGTCCAGGACTGCCTGAACAGGGGCAGTAAAAGGATCGATATTCTTGGCCTTAGCCCAATAAGAGAAACGTTTCCATTTGCTTGTATAAATCCTCCTGGTAGAGGATTTTAGCGGTTACTATGATGTCTCTAACTGGGTTAGAGATCAAAGGAAGCCTGGCTAAGGAAGGAAGTGGAGCAACCATGCTGTGAGGTTGAGAGAAGGGATTGACCGGTGCAGCTGACCCGATTGGTGTATCAGAAGATCTGGCACTGGGTCCAGATGCCACGGCTGCACCAAAAGGTGATGATGGAGGAACGAGAACCAAACCTGTCGAGGCCAGTAAGGGGCAATGAGAATCAATTTGGCTCTCAAAACGGTAGCTTTCTGGATAACCTGAGGGATGAGAGGAAATGGAGGGAAGGCATAAAGAAGTCCCTGGGGCCAATCCTGGGTCAGAGCGTCTCTGGGGGGATGGCCTGATAGAGGGAAGAGGCTGAAGAAGTCTGGACATTTGCTGTTTTGGGGAGTAGCAAAAAGATCGCAACATGGACGACCCCATTCCAGAAAAATCTCTTCCGCTATAGATTGCTTGAGAGACCACTCGTGAGGCATAAGAATAGCTCTGCTCAATCTGTCCGCTACAATGTTGGTTTTCCCAGGGATATGCATTGCTACCAGAAACCGATGAGAGGAGATCGCCCATTGCCATAGTCTGAGCGCTTCTCGACACAAGGGGTAGGACTTGGTTCCGCCCTGTTTGTTGATATACCAAACTACAGACATGTTGTCTGTGTGGACTGCAATTGTCCCTACGGGAAGAAAGTCGTTGAGGGCTTGCAACGTTAAAAGCACTGCTCTCATCTCCAGGACATTTATGTGCAGATGGTACTCGAACGGCTGCCACGTCCCATGAACCATCCTGCCCTGATAATGACCCCCCCACCCGATCAGGGAGGCATCCGTGGTGACAGTGGGTATCGGGGATGGGGTACAAAGTACCTGCCTTGGTGAACCTGAGGAGATGTGATCCACCAAGCAAGATGCTCTTTGCATGTCTGTGTCACCAGAATCTGGTGGCGCATTGGAAGTTGCTGGTATGACCATTGTGTGAACAGCATCCACTGAAGAAGGCGCATGTAGAATCGAGCCAGGGGAAGAAGAGTAATGGCCGCAGCCATGAGACCTAATACCTTTAGAACCATTCTGGCCTGTACTTTCTTGTTGGCCAGAATGATCCTGACATGACTCTGAATGTCTGAAACTCTTTGATCTGTAAGGGTAGCTGACATCCGAACAGTGTTTAAGTTTGCGCCTATGAAGGTAATAGACTGGCAGGGCGATAAGGATGACTTTTCAAGTTGATTGAGATGCCCAAATGAGAACAAAGGTTTATTGTGTAATCCCTGGCTTGTATAAGCTGATGCCTGGTGGTGGCTGACAGGAGCCAGTCGTCGAGATACGGAAACACCTGGAATCCTTGACGTCTCAGGTGAGCCGTGACCACTGCCATGCATTTGGTGAACACTCTGGGGGCTGTAGTGAGACCAAAGGGCAGGGCTCTGAACTGGAAATGACTGGACCCCAGCCGAACGCGGAGAAATCTCCTGGAGCGTCTGTGAATTTTGATGTGATAGTACGCATCCTGAAGATCTATTGAGCACATCCAGTTGTCCTTCTGTAAGAAGGGCAGAACTGACTGAAGAGTGACCATTCGGAATCTTGTCTTCCTGACAGACTTGTTGAGTCTGCTGAGATCCAATATTGGTCTCCAGTCTCCCGTCTTTTGGGGACCAAAAGAACCTTGAGTAGATTCCGGCTCTGAATGGTCTATTGTAACTGGCTGAATGGCTCTTTTTGCAGTAGTTTTGAGACTTCTAACTCTGCAATTTCCCTTAGACCGGTGGTACATCTGGAAGGGAATTTGATGGGAAGGGACTTTCCTCGAAAGGAATTATGTAACCCTTGGATATGATCGACTGTACCCATCTGTCTTGAGTGAGGGAATGCCAGGCTTCTGGGTACAGTGATAATCTTCCCGACTGCCTCCAAGGAGGGACAGCCGGGCAACATCTCAGGGATGCTGAAAGGGCTTGTCAGAGAGAGGCTCTCTGTTTCCCTGGTTTTTCGGACCCCCTCTGTCTCTAGAGCGGCGTCTGTTGTTGTTACCCCCTCTGCCTCTAGGGGTAAACTGACCACGTGAATCCGGCGTGACTCCTTGGGATTTACGGAACCACATTTTCCCACCTTTCTGTCCTTTGGGATAAGGTCTAGAAGGGGTGGAAAAACGGACTCCAACAGCAGAAAGAGTCTTGCCGTCCTGTTCGCACCTGGTCAAGGTTTCCTTCACCTGAGGGCCAAACAAAGCTGACCCATCAAAGGGAGAATTTGTGAAGGATCCGCAAAATCACATAGCCGCATCCAGGCTTGGCGTCTAAGAGCCACACCTGTACCTGTGGCTCTACTCGCTCCATCCGCAGCATAAGATATTAGCCGCATGGAGGAGTTTGCAATGGAATTGAGGGTTCCTAGCTGCGAAGCAATTTTTTCTTGAGCCCCTGCAGCTGTAGGATCCTGAACTACTTCACCCAGCTCCTTAAGGATATCCCTCTGGAGTCTGGTGAAGTGACATAGGTAATTCAGCGAACGCATAGCAAAGGTCGCTGAGGAAAACATCCGCCACTGCACCTATCCATGGTCCTAGAGTCCTTATTAGGAGGATGGACGGGCACGGAAGGATCTGCAAGTTCCTTTTTGGTGGCCGCAGCCACCACCATGGCATCAGCGGGGACACCCTTAGTGAGGAATTGCTGGTCACACGCGGCAGTGATAAATGTTGAAGGCCTCCTAGGGACTGGCTCTACAGAGTCAGGAGCTGCCCACGCCTTTCGTGCAATAACCTGCATAAGGGGTCGAAGGCGGAGACACCCAGGAGGTGGAGGGCCGAGATCCAAACGCCTCTAGGTATACTGACTCATCCTCAGAGGGATTGTTGGTGGGCCAGTTTCCCTCTGTTTAAGGAGTTCTAGGATGTCTGAGAAGGAGACATCCTCAGAGGGGATCTAGGGGATCCCTCTGACTCATCAAAGTCAGTATCCAAGTGACAGACTCGCGGGAGTCTACATGCTTCCTCTTACAAGTCCTCTTCCTAGGCGGATCTCCCGGAACATCAGGAGCTTCCTCGGAAGAGGGGAAATTCCCAATGGGGAAACCTGAGGCGGAGGATCTCTGGGTCCTGTACCAAGAGAAGTGGCAGAGATGTCAACAGGTACTATAGAGGGAGGAGCTACGGGAACAGACTGCTGACTGATACCAGTGGCCAGCACACTCTTCATCACCTCGAATGCTGCCCTCCCAGGCAGGTCCGAGAGAACCCGTTCGAAGAGCTAGGAACACCAGGGACCACCGAAAGGGAAGTCTCCGAGGCAGATGTCGGAGCCGAGCTCACCAAGGCCGAGGCTCCAAGGGGAAGAGCGGGTTCGGACAAGGGTCCAATGCCACTCACCCCCTCGGAGGAGACCATGGAAGCCCGACCACGAATCCCTCTAAGGAAGGTCTCAAGAGGAGATAAGAGTAGAGGCTGAAGGAACAGAAGGGGTATCCGTCCTCCAGCCGTAGCAGTAACCATTCGAAGACTCCAACTCCAAGCTCTGGGGTAGAGTTGAAGGAGGAACTGTAACGGGTGTGGACCAACAGTCGCCTGTTGAGACGGACTATGTAACATTTGGGCCAGTACCTGTGACTTAAGTAATCTACTGACCACTCTCTCTAGGTCATGATCTGACAGTCTGGATGACCTTGAAGATCGGCTCCGATGGCTCCGTTCCGAAAGAATAGGTGAAGCCGGAGCCGAAAGTATCGGCTCCAAGGAAGGAGACCTCGACCTCTTCCTGGAATGAGCCATCGGAACCGATACTATAGATCCTGTCGGAGCCGACTTCTCGGAGCCGACAGGAAGCCTCGATGTATCGGCTCCAGCCGGAGCCGATACAGCCACCAAAGTAACGGTGTCGGAGCCGATCGGAGCCGACACCGATGCCTCTGCCACATGGGGGTCGGAACCGATCGGAGCCGACACCGAAGTGGTCGATGCAGATTCGGCACCGATAGCCATCGGTGCCGAAGGCTTTGTTAAGCCAGAATTGGCTCCAGCCGGAGCCGATCTCGACTCAGAACGAGTCGGAGCCGAGGCCGCAGGCTTAGACACAGAAGCCTGGGCCTTGGCAGATTTAGCTGATTTTGATGGAGCCGACTTAGCCGGAGAGCCCTCCGGCTTAAGAAGGCCCCTAAGTATCAGCTTGTTATGCTTTCCTGCAGGACTCTCTGGCTGAAGGAATGACAAATAGCACAGGAGTCCTGCAGGTGAAGAGGCCCCAGGCAATACAGGCAAGAAGTGTGACCGTCTGTCAGAGACATCTTCTGACAGCACGAGTCACACTTCTTAAAACCTGAGACCCTCTCCTTTGACATGGTGCTTCACAAAAAACACACACACACACCAGTCAAAAATTTAAATTAAAGAAAATACCAAAAAGGTATTCCTAAAAACAAACACACACACACCCTAACAGGGAGGGGATGGGATGGGTAAAGTTTGACTAAAAAATATTAAAAGAGACAGGGATTTTCTGTCAGGAAATCTAAATAATTAACTATAACAATAAAAGTTTTTTTTAACAAAAAGGGGCTTTAATATTAATAAAGTGAATCACTTACCAGGAGCTGGTAAAAGGAGGACCTCATAAGCGAAGCGGCAAACGAGATCTGGGTACTTACCGCCTTGCATCATGGGATATGGGGCTGCCTCGAGCTGGTAAAAGTGACTCTCGAGCTTAGCAAGTGCCGAGTCGGAGCCGAGGGATCGGCTCCGAACCCATCAAGCAAGAAAGAAGGCGAGATTGACAACTTAACATTCAATATTTAGATCACCTATGATTATTATTCCAAGATAGATATTTATAGTTAGTCAAGATAATATATCTTTAAAGGCTCACTTGTCTGCACTAAGAGGTTGCTATATGTACTGACTTTTGTGAGCTAATTTTAAGTGTAATTAATAGGAGTTCAACATTATCAAAGTTTGGCTTTCGTGTGTGGGGAGTACAGCAAGGTTAAAAGCTCTGAAAATAAAAAATGCCACACCATCCACTCTTTTACTAACATGATTCTTGTCACTTGTCCCTCTCTAGTATAGAGGACATACAGGCAAGGTAGTTCATTTATATGCTTTATTACACAGAAACACATCAGGATGGATAGCAGCATTACAAAATATAAACAAACTGCTCAGTATTTATACCCTTTTGCAAGCCCCTAGAAAGCTTCTTAAAGCTGTACACACATATTGATCTACATCCTCCCTCTTAAACAGATTGCCCTCAATGAAATCACATTGGAATAAGACATGCAATAATATAGACATTAGAAACAAACACAATGTTCTTGTCCAAGTTGCCGTGTATCTGTAACATGGTCTAGAAATGCGACCTGATCTAGTAATATGGTAATCAGAACTGGGTTTAGTAACAGTGAAAGTCTTCAGTGAACAACTCGTATCAGGAATTTCAGGATTCATCTCAGGAACAGGGATATTTACTGGAATGTCCTCCTGAACTGAAACGCTGGACAACTCATTCTGGGATAGAGAATCTTTCTCGCAAGCTAGGTGCTGTGGTACAGGCTCAGACACCTGCATCAAATT
This sequence comes from Protopterus annectens, assembly GCF_019279795.1. Lineage (NCBI taxonomy): Eukaryota > Metazoa > Chordata > Ceratodontiformes > Protopteridae > Protopterus > Protopterus annectens. The sequence goes on from NC_056741.1 coordinate 1,985,527,675, forward strand.
CCACCTAAACTCTACTCCTTGTGATTCCACAATGTAAGATCTCGGCTCTGGACATGCACTTTTCACGACTCCAATCCGATCATAACCTTTGCACATTTGCATTCTCACTCTCTTCTTCGCATAATGGATTGAGCAGTTTGCTGGATCAATCGTAATAAGACTTCTGGAATAGGTGTTTCTTTAACAAATGGGCTTTCACAGATCTGTTATTCTTAGCACTTGGAACAAATAAACTACTGCTGACTGGTAATGTGGTTCTAGTTTGTCTAGACAGAAGTCTCTGGGCAGGTGAACCAAGATGTTTATCACGAGGAATATTTCTGAGACTAGGGAAACCATCACTACTGTCTCGTTTCAACTTCTCTAGCAACTGTTTCGCACTTTGAACTGCATGTTCTGCCAAACCATTTGACTGGGTACTCAGGACTACTCGTAAAATGGATAAAGTCCCACTCTTCGGCGAATCTTAAATTGCTGGCTAGTAAACTGTGTATCATTGTCAGAAATAACTTTGTACGGGCTACCATGTAAAATGACGCTTCATCTTAGTAATGACAGTACTGGATGCTAGATTAGGAAGTAGGCCAATCGCAAACCAATTAAAATAAGAGTCTACTAACACCAAGTAATGTTGACCATTCCATTCGAAAATGTCAGTGGCTACTGTCGACCAAGGTAGTTCAGGAATCTGGTTTAGCTGAAGTAGTTCCTTCTGTTGACGTGGCTTTGTACTATTGCATAAAGAACAACATGAAAGTAGTCAATCAATGTCTTGTGACATAGAAGGCTGAAATACTAGTCCTCTTGCCCTTCTTTTGGTAGAATCGTTTCCTAGGTGACCAAGATGCAAGACAGTGATATACTCTTGTTGCAAGGATTTTGGAACAATCACTTTTGAACCTTTCATAACAATACCATTGTCAGACAAAATCTCATCTCTGTAAGGAAAATAAGGTTGCACTTTTAGAGGTAAACTAGACTGATTTGATGGCCATCTTGACTGATAAAATGGTTTAGCTTCTGTAAAACAGGATCGGACGCTGTGTGATTTCTAAGCACTTCAAGATGTGAAGAAGAAAAATTTCTCACTTCCATGACTTCAAAATCAAGTTGCTCATTTTCATGCTGTTCAGTGGTATTTCTGGGTGAACTGGATAAAGTATCAGCAAGACAAAGTTTGCCTTTTGTGTAGACAAGATTGAAACTATACTTCTGCAATCTCAACATCATATGTTACAATCTGGCCGGAGCTCTATGCCTAGGCTGTCTCAAAACAGTAACTAGAGGTTGGTGATCTGTTTCAGTCTGGATAGGTCTACCATAAATACAATCATGGAACTTCGAACAAGCGAACGCAATTGCCAAGAATTCTTTTCGTATCTGAGCATACTGCATTTCAGTTTCGGTTAGAGATTTGGATGCACAGGCAACAGGCTGACCCTCTTGAAGAATGACTGCACCAAGATCAAATTTCGAAGCATCACAGGAAAGAGTAACTGGTTTGTGAACATCATAATATCTGAGAATTGGTGGACTGGCAATTCTCTCTTTCAGGACATCAAATGCTTTCTGGTGCTGTTCCAATCATGACCAGGATACCTCTTTACTTGTCAACTCTCTAAGCGGTGCTGTTAGTTAGCTTAAGCCTGGAATGAATCTGCCTAGATAGTTAACCATGCCAAGAAAAGGGTAAAGGGCTTGAACATTGTCTGGAGCAGCATCTCAAGAATAGGTGTTTGCTTGGAAGGGTCTGGTCGTAAGCCTGAACAGGTAAACAGATGACCAACACATGTAACTTCTTGTAACTTGAACTTGCACTTCTCAGGATTAAGCTTAAGACTGACATGACATGCTCTTTCCAGAACGTTCTTGAGGTTTCTGTTATGCACAGCTTCACCAATACCTCCTACTAAAAGATCATCCACTATAATAGCATAGAGATACCCAGAAAAAATTTGCTCCATTGCACATTGAAAGACTTCACCGGCAGAATTTATCCCAAATGGCATTTTCAAAAATCTGTACCTGCCAAAAGGAGCACTGAATGCAGTGAGCAATGAGGATTTCTTGTCAAGCAAAATCTGCCAAAATGAACTCTTTGCATCTAAGACAGAAAAACAGTGGCATTTAGCATCAGTCCTGCAACCTCTTTGAAGGTACACACTGGATAATGAGGTCTTTTCAGTGTTTTGTTCAAATCTCGTGGATCAATACATATTCTGATATCATCTGAGCTTTTCTTATGAGCTACCACCATGGAAGATGCCCATTCAGCTGGTTCTTCAACTGGATAAATTACACCTTGCTGCAACATTTTGTCTAGGCCGGCTTTGACTCTGTTCTGCACAGCTACTGGAACTTCCGGCCTGGCCTGACAACTGGGCTGACATCTGGGTCTAACTTCATGAAGTACACAACTGGAAGCTTGCCTGATTTGTCTTCGAAAAGATCAGCATAGGTAAAGAAAACAGACTGGGTGAAATTAGAACAGTGGTCTTTTAAGCTGACATGATGGATTTCCTTATTAAATGAAAGCAGTCCCATTTTCAAACAAACTCTGAGCCCTAATAATGACTGGATGTGCCTTTGGATCACATAAAATCAGTTGTAGCTTCTCCTAGCACAGCAACGTGAAAGTACTACTGAGCTTCAGTTTGAATCTCTTCACCACCATAAGCAACAAGCTTCACACACCTTGCCAAATCAAGCTTCCCACCAGCACATACTCTATCTAGCAAATGTTTCTGCAGACATAACATTGCTCTCTGAACCTGTGTCATCTTTGAGCTCTATGGGTTTTCCATTTATCTGAACAGTACAAACACTTCATTCTTTGCCCATAAATCTACTGCACTGACTGTTTCATGAAGCACTGACACACCATTAACATAAAAAGTAGGGTCGTGGCTTTCTAATTTATCAACTTGTTTCTTTGAATGTTACCTTTTAATAAAAGAATATGTCCCTTTTGATTTACAAAACCTTTTGAAATGATTCCACTTATTACATCTGGGACATTGCTGACCAAAAGAGAAACATTTTTCCCTTTTCGGCTAATGACTTCCACCACACCTACGACAGTTGGCAATGAAACTGGGTGGGGGCCCATTCTTTGAGTTTGCAACTCACTCATGCTTCACTGAGATTGTGCGCATTCTGGAATTTGCTAGAAAGCTGTGTGGTTTCTCAGTGACTGTTGCAGGGTTTACAGTTGCTGCCATGTGCTTGCCTGTTTCTTTTAATCATGTGCTGCATACTATCAACATTGGCTTTAGAAGTTACTGGAAGCATGCATCTCTCAGTTGTAAGCATATTTGTGTACTTTTCTGTAAGCTCAAATATCTGACAAACCTCAATGACCTTATTCAAAGTTAAATCAGTGTCATGATGCAAAACCTTTCTCACAGCATCATCTTTAATACCGCACACAAGTCTGTCTTTTATCAATCATTCCTTAAATCTCCAAATCTGCCTTGTTTCTCAAATCAGTTATATATGCTGCAAAAGTTTCACCAGGCTTTTGATCCCTTGTATAAAATAAGTGCCTTTCCATTTTAACATTCGTTTGGGGGTTACACATTTCTCTAAATTTAAGTTTTAAGCACTTGGGGTCCTCCCTTGACTCAGATGGTACAACTATATGATGCTTTTCCCCTTCTCCTGCAAAGACAGTGGGTGCATACACAAATGAATGCTCCCCTTCTATGGCTTCTGACCCAGTTAAATTAAGAAGAATAATGCCTTTGTATGGTCATCTTTATCAGAAAATGCAGCCTGTATAAAAATATCGTACTCTTGCTCAAACACTCTCCAGTTCACTGCAATATTATTGTCAAACACAAGTGGACCAGGTTTTCGAAATCTGTCTGCCAGGCCAACACATTATGCACAAACACACTGAAAAATATGGCCCTTGTAATTATATAACAACACGCTGCTATGTGTGCCTGTAATAACATTCAAATGTATAAAAAAAACTCTCTTCGAAATACTGTACTTTGAGAAATATGCTTTGAAATGGCTGTATTTTGCAAAATAACTGTGTTGTAATACTGCACAAACATGCGAACACTTCATACACTTCAGACAACTCGAATAGCTTTGATTAATGTGAAAAAGTGGTGCTTAGCAAAACATGCTGTCGTTCCCCTTATTTTATTAGTTTTATGCGATTTGGACTTTATTTCAAACATTTTCAGTAGTTATTTCGAATATTTCTATTAATACGTCGTGATTTTGAATATTTCTGTTACTTAGAAATTGGTTTAGAGCATTCTGAATGCCTCATTTCATATTTTACAAATAGGAAATAACTTGAGCAAGTTTTAATACCTGAAATTCGTTTCTGACCTTTTTTGTGAGTTATACGTGCAGTAGGGATGACTCACTCATTTACATTCCTCCAGTCTTAACTGGAGCGCCTCTCGGTCTCGAACTGAGGAATTTGGATCCCATTCTGGCACCATGTCACTCGGCCCTCTCTAGAGGGTCTATAGATGAGGGACAGGTGGGGTATCTCATTTATATGCTTTATTACACAGAAACACATCAGGATGGATGGCAGCATTACAAAATATAAATGAACTGATTAACTGACAGACTACACACACACATACATGCTTACATCTCAACAGCTTACTACAAAATGGCAGTCAGGTTCACACATACTCAGTATTTATACACTTGTGCAAGCCCCTAGAAAGCTTCTTAAAGCTGTACACACATATTGATCTACAATTCTTATGGACAATGCTGTAGCCAGGAGGCAATATTTCTTTATCTTTGGTGAGTGATTTAAGCCAGAGTTTTGTTACTGCAATTTTGTTAGTGGTATAGGGAGGGATCCAGACATGCAGGTCTGTTATTTGATTGCCTCCCAATATTTATATATCATTTATATGCCAGTTTTAATCGTGAAGGGCTGCTCCACAAAGGTGCAAAAGGACTGCTAAAGTTAACATTATGTACGGCAGGTTCTAGTTTAGGGTGAATGTCACCACATTTTAGAAGTATACTAGCATTTAGATTTCTGCAGTACGCTTTGACATCATCTGGCTTGTTTAACTTTAGATGTTTGTTTTATTGCTGGACATTTTAGGATTAACGGGTCAACTGTGTTAGATGTAGCTATATGGAGGTTTATTGTTACATTATTAGCAGTTTTTAGATTGAGTGCTTGTGTGAGAATGTAAAGGTATTAATGTATTAAGTGTGTTGGGATAGTCTGAGTAGAGATAAAAGAAAAAAAAACATATAAAACTAGAAATTGTATTATTTCACTTATGTAAAGCTTGTAGTCAGGTTACAACTGCTTTTTTATCCTAGTGAAACAGAATGTAGCCTGTTTTTCTACAATGTAATCGTGAACGTTGACAATGGTGATTGGCAGGATGAATGCAGATTTGTGAACATTTGTAGCTTATATTGTGTACTACACTATTAGTTATAATGGTTAAAACATGTATAACATTAATTTAAAAAATATATCGGCGGTGGTGCAGCGGTAGCGTTGTTGCCTCACAGCAAGAGGTTCTCCCGTTCGATTCTCAGCTGGAGTGTGGGGAGTGCCTTCTGTGTGGAGTCTGCATGTCCTCCCTGCAGTTGGGTGGGCTTTCGAAAGACATGCGCAAATGGGCATGCCTTCGTTGAAGGTTGAACGTCGAGCTGGCAGCTCGGTGTTCCTGAAAATCTACTGCCAATCATTAGCGGACCGGTGTTCCGCTGTGGCGACCTCTAACCAGGAAAAGCCGAAAGACAAACAACAACAACATCAGTGCAGAATTAATTACAGAAGTGTTTTCTTTCACCTTAACAAATGCTTAAATCCAGTGTGGTCAACAGTGTCACTCATACTGAGTTAAAAGAATTCTGTAAACATACCTAAGATCCATTTCCAGGTCATCAATGTTTCTCTCCTGCAGGAAACTGGAATTTGCACCAGCTAGGTGAGGAATGAATTTTTCAGCATCTTCTGGGAAAACCTTTGAAAGCTATTAAAAAAGTGAAACAAATGGTTACAAGCTTTGCATGAGGACCAGGGCTGACTATCTAAACCTGCAGTGAATACTTTTGCAGCACATAAGGACAGTGATCCAATCAGACCTCAGAGGATGGATGGCACAAAGACCACCCAGCTTTAGTTTACTAGTGGCACAGGAGCAAAAATTGGAGGCAACACACAGTCTTTCAAGATTACATCAGGCTTGCTCTTTTGGTACAGAGGTTTTCTTTTGGCTAGCATCCTTGATGACATAGGGTTAAATAATGGCCTGAAAGCTAAAAGAACTGGCTGAGGAGGGATGGAATTCAGAGACCAACACAAGCTTACCCCTCCCAGGGAAATACTGTAGGCGCAGTCTTGCAAAAAGAGCTCTAGTATGGAAAGTGTCAAAGTCCTAGGGAGACATAGAAGGGTAAGCCTTCTACGTTGTGAACCCATTTTTGTTTGGGTAGGCGAGGGCAAACAAACACAAAAATTTCTGAGACATGCACTGCACATGCTTTATGGCTAACACAGGGATTGTTAAGAGAATTCTAGAAAACTTCCTATCTCCTGCTGCATGATGATCTTTACACCCCACCCACACTTCTCTGAGAAGTTATTTTTAATCAGAAACTTACACAAGGAGCAGCTACCATAAGGGAAGATGCCTCCTAATATAACATGATGTAAATCTCTTTGTGCAGTTGATAAAATGCATTTCTTCTTAAACTTGGCAAAATAACCAAATACATTTTTACCTTTCCAGAAAGCAAATTTACAATTACTGTTTACTAATGTCCCAACTTCATAGTAGCTTAATAAAATATCCCAATGTCTATTTATGACATTCACTAGCATGTTAATACTACCTGCGGTAGTGGTGCTGTGGTAGCGTTGTCGCCTCACAGCAAGACGTTGTCCCGTTTGATTCTCAGCTAGAACGTCTTCTGTGTGGAGGCATGTGTGAATGGGCGTGCCTTTGTTGAAGGTTATGCATCAGGGCTGGTAACTCGGTATGTAAAAATCCACTACCAAACATTAGCGGACTGGAGTTCTGCTGTGGCAACAGGGATAAGCCGAAAGACACAACAACAACAACAGCTAGCATGTTAATACTACCTCCACAGTTAGCAACTAATAATAAATCAGAATTAGTCCTCTGCATGTCTGTTTATAGGATAGTAAAGATTTTCCATCCAACTTACTAACAGAGGTTCTAACATTTTAATAAATTCTTTATTATATCATCTCTGAGCAAATCTGTCAAAAGTTTATCAGCTTTGGACAGGTGGTCCATCTCATCTGAACAGATTCTTCTCAGTCTTAAAAACTGTGACCTTGGTATACTTTTAGTGACAAACTTAAGGTGACAATACTCTGAAGCAAGGAATTGTTATGAAAGGGCTTCCTAAACACTGAAGTGCTGACAGTGCCATCCATTTACCTAGTAATTAATGCATCTAAATTTATATAGAAAACACCTGCACCTCTAATGCTAATGTCCTATCTGATTTCATTTTGATACTGGATAAATTCATAAAGCTTGGAAATATTTGATCTCCAAATAAGTACAGTCGTCCAAATATCTGTGCTATGTCCATGGACTGTAAAATAAAATTATGAATTTGATCTCCAAATAAGTACAGTCGTCCAAATATCTGTGCTATGTCCATGGACTGTAAAATAAAATTATGAGTTTCATCATAAATCAATAGTTCTTCTAAATGCCCCATGAACAAAGTCAGCACATATTGGGGCAAATAAAGACTCTATAGCTTTCCTTGCACTTGTAAACAAGTCACCCTCATAGTATATAAAAAAAAAACATTTTAGTTAGAGCATATTCACTTAAGCACAACAAAAAGGTACTGAAACCATGGCTGTATATATTAATTTTGTTTAACCAGTATTCCAATGCATCAAGACCAATATAATGAGGTATGATAGTGTACAGAGGTTTTACATCTAAAATATACATCAGCAAATTTCTTCAATTCGTACATGTTCCATTAGCTGGAGAAACGGAGTAGTATCTGATTCTAGCCTGTACAACATCCATACTGTAAGACAGTCTGAGAAATATTAATGTTTATAAGACCAGAAAGGTTAGTGAAGGGGATGAATAATACAATGGGCAGGCAGAATTTGTCATCTAAAATGAAACAACAGATTTATACCCTAAATGCATTACTTTGTCCTGGATTAAATTAATATTTCTGATTTTGTTTCCATCTAAAAAGGAACAGTTGTAAATTAATGCCTATTGGCACACCACCCTGAATGTATTTGCTCTTGTTTCATCTCAGAAGCCAAGCAGAGGCAGGCTTTTTTAGCATTTGGATGGAATACTGCATGGAATATTAGGGGACTTTAGGTGCATTGTTTTCACCAGGGTTAAAGGACTACTTCTGAATTATGTCCTTTGAAACTGTACATTATTTACAGGATCGATCACTAGATGCCAGCATTTATTGGTTTTCACTATAGAAATAGTTCTGTTTGCTCACTACCTTGTATTGAATACAAACACCAGTTTCTGTATGTTTACATTTTTTTGAATAATCATGTGACTTTTATGATTTTTTTTAAATGGTTTTTACACACACACACACATTATATATATATATATATATATATATATATATATATATATATATATATATAAACGGGAGGCATTTTATAGAACTTCTTTGGTTAGAATAAGAATTAAAAAAAACAAAAAAACAAAGCAACGTACAACATACAATACAAAAATCAGCCAGCACATTACAGGTACAATTTCTGAGATCTTGTTTGTACAGTTTTAGTACATAAAACATAACATAATGTAATGATTTCATTTTGGACAGCAAACAGAGATCCAGAATCTCCACTTCACTGTGTAAGAAAGTTAAGTACTTACTGTAATCACAGCTCCTTATTGGCAATTCCAGCTTAATCGTTTGTGTAGGACTTAAGCTGGCAGTACTAAGACAGCCCAGCATCCAAAGCTTATCCAGGCTACCTGAACCCTCAATCACAAAGCTGTGCGAATATGAATCCATTCCAGATCTCAGCCTGAGCTGAGGTAGAACAATCATAAACAAAGATAAGCTGTGCGAATATGAATCCATTCCAGATCTCAGCCTGAGCTGAGGTAGAACAATCATAAACAAAGGTAAGGATACATCAACATAACTGCAATCACAAACTACTACCTTCTAGTTCCCACTGAGTCTGAGCTGAGTTGGGTGGGGGTGGAGATGAGATTCTATCATTAGAGTAAATGCATACATTTCATATGTGGTACTGGGAAGTTCTGTCTTCAACACTTGTAAGACGGAGTCCTAAGTTTATCATTCTGAGTTGCACCTCATAAAAAGACATCCTCAATGGCAGTGGCACTGAATTAAAGAAGACCTGAACCTGAAGATCACATCAGCTTGTGCTATTTTGCAGAAATATTCAGTAATACCTTCACAGCTGCTGTACAGATATCATCCAGATATACTTCTAAACACAGACTGAGGGACAACTAAAGCTACAGTAGTCCGAATTCTAGGCTCTCTAGCAAAGGTTTATTACAGTTTAGCTAGCAAAACATAATGCAATCACAGAACTCCTTCGACTGAGTTAATTTGAAGACAAACAAAGCTGGGAGACTTTTCAGAAGGATTTTGTTCTGCTAAGATGAAATCTAAGTTGTCTGTGCACATCTTTGCAATGTAGTAAATATTCTCCTCTTAGGATAAGCTGAGAAAATAAAACTGTCAAGTTAATACACAAGTTTAAGTTGGTTTCAATGGCTACCTTAGGCATAAATGAATGACTGTTATTCTTAACACTTTGTCTTTCTGAAAGACCAGATAATGAGGGCTAATACAAAGCCTATTTTGAAATTTGTTTGGTGACGTGATGGCTACCACAAATAAACTTTTCTGACACATACATTTCAGTTCTGCTGAGGCTGATAGCTCACATGGTGGATATATTAACTTTTCCAGTATGAAGTAGAGATCTCAAAGAGGGGAAGAATATTTTTGAGGGAAGAAAGCAAAAGAAGTGTGCCCTTCAAGAAGGTCTTGAAAACTCTCAAAAAAATCACAGATAAAAGTCAGCAACCTGATGGAAATTGGATGTGGATGCCAAATGAACTCTGAAAAATTAACTTAAACCAGAACAAATATCTGTGTCAAATGGGTGAGAATAGCAGGAACAGGGGAAGTATATGGACCCAAGGCCTGGTTATTGTTCAAAAAAGTAAAACAAATTAATTTTCTCTTGTAAGTATTCCAGGTATTGGGTCACTGGGCAGAAGTCAGAATACGGACCACCCTTCCCAGAGAACAACATATTATCTTGGTTGTCAGTGGAATTGGAGCGGTCATACAGTTAAAAATAAATAGTGAGGGTCCAGGTGAGATCTGACAGATGAGAGTATTAGCAACATTCAGGAAGACCCCAGGGACAGAAGATTATCCAAAGAAGAGGCCACAGCAGGGGGAAATGTTGCTGGGGCCAATATGAAGTTGAGAATTACCCTGGATTTATACTATTTGACCTTCAGAAGAAACATGGGGAGCAATAAAAAATGCAGAAAAGATGTACAGGAGTCCACAGGGCCATTTCTGATGGGAGAAATAGAAAAAGTTACTACATTTAGTGCTGGCTGAGGATACAAACACAGAGCAGCAAAACTTCAGGACTACAAACAGGCTGATAGACCCCTTGTTTGACAACAGTAGGCAGAGACTGAGCCAATTCACTAAGCACTAGCCTCTACCAAGATGTAACTGGCTACGAGAAGGTTCTGGCGGACAGCCTAAAGATTCAAAATTCAAATACAAGCAGAAATTTATCTACAAAATTGTTTTTACCACATACTATCTAGACATATTTTCTGATTCAGTTGGGTAAATTTCAGCCACAGACCACTAAAACGCACACACACAAAAAAGATCATAAATTGTAAATAAAATTATACTGTTTCTACTTTGGGCTAGGAACACCTCTCCCTACCTCTCCAAAAAAGCTACAGTAACTATTGGCAAGGAAATGCTTTTAGACCAACCTGAATGCTGTATTTTTTTTAAAATGTATCCAACTGATTCAGACCAACTCTCTAGTTAACTTGTAGCAAAAAAAACTTTTAAAAGTTTTATCTTCTAGCACACCAATTCTGAATTTACCAAGAATGTTCCTTTATTGGGTAATGACAATTAATGACATGCTGATGAGGAGATAGCAGATGTTAACATCTGGTTGAATGGAAGAGTGTTATGCTATCAGAAGCTCTTTCGAAACCAGTCAGTAAAACGTATGGTTGCCATCTCTGGAAGAGGCAAAGACTTTACAAAAAGCCATACCCATTGCTCCTTCCCTTGCTCCATCGGTTTTCATGTGTAAGTAGGTACTACTTCTCTATTAGATTTACTGTTCTTCCATGTAACTCTTGTTAAGAAACAGTAAGTGTTGTGATGAATGTAGCAGTTAATTTATTACTTTTTATTTACATTTTACTGACCAGTCAGTATTACTAGGCCAGTAGCCTCTTTTCAGGGGAGATCGAAGGTGGTATTCATACTGACTAGAGGAAATTTGGTTAGGACACTAAGGAAAAGTATGTTGTGTTACGCTTACCATAATTGTAGATGTTTGAGTACACAAGTGTTGTAGTACTAATTCTTGGGTCTTTCTGCCATGTAGAAGCCTGCAACCAGCTGTCTTCCCAGAATCTTTGAATCATCCCCAGCTGACTGACATCCAAAGACCAACATCTGTAAGTCAGGGTATAAGATAGGCATCCGTTGGTGCCATCTTCAGGTCCTTCTAGGCTGTGGTAGTAAGTCTGATGCTCGAGGACAGCACCACCCTCCCAGTTGTCTAAATCCTGTGACAACATAACTGTGGACTAGGAGAGGTAGGGGATTACAGGAGGGAGGGGATGAGGATAGGTTTAAGGTACCCACCCCAACCTGCAGCCACAGAAGGCCAGACAGACAGATGAGAAGGAGGTTGAGAGTTGGTACTTCAGCAGATAACTACACAGCCTGTATGAATGAGTTCTCCTTGTTTATGTACCACATAACTGTGGTGTTGTCTGTCCAAATATGCGGTGCTCCTGGGGTCTTGGTTGCTTTGGAAGGCTTTTACAGCTAGAAACAATGCCAGCATTTCTTTTGTGTTTATGTCCAGTTTCCTTTGTTCTGGAGTCCAAATTCCCTGCACCTTCCTCTGTCCTAAGTGTGCTCCTCAAGCTGTGTCTGAGCTGTCTGAGTTGACAGTTTTGTTTGTCCCTGGTTGACAGAAGCTTGCCCCTGGGTTCTATAGAATGCTCTCTTTCCACAAAATTAGTTTATTTTTCGGACAGGGAAGGAGAGCCACCAGGAGTTCCAAAGGTTTTAAGTGTTGTTTCCATTGTTTTTAGGAACCACTGGAGTTTCCTTATGTGCAGGTTTGCAAGAGGTTCCCATTAAGATGCAGGATGACATAGACCCCAACACCCTTACATATTCCCTTGCTGTGATTGTCTGCTGCTTTTCTAATAGGTTATGTACACAGTTTGTAAAATAGGAGACCTTGTCTTGGGGTAGGAAAGTCTTTTTACTGTACACAGTCTTATCAGTGCACCAAGAAAGGGAATTCTTGTCTGTGACTGTAGTTGAGACTTACATAGGTTGAAGGTGAGGCCTACCTTCTGGAAGTAAACCATGGTAATTTGCAGAGCTGTTTGAAGTACCAGCTGGATTTCCCCCTGGATTAGGCAGTCCTCCAGGTAAGGGTAGATTTTAACAACTAAAGCTCTCCAGTGGGCTATAACTAGTCACAGACATTTGGTGACTACTTTGGGAGCAGTAGATAAGCCAAATAGCAAAGCACAGAACCAGTTTTGTAATCCTCCTGCCAAAAAAACAAATATACTTTCTGTGTTCCTTGGCTATGGGAACATGAAGATAGGCATCTTTCAGGTATATGGTCACTGGAAGATCATGGGACGTTGTTTTTGCAAGGCTAGCATTCTGAATTTTGGTATGTGAAGGAACTTGTTCAAGCTTTGACAAGGCCAAGATTGGTCCCCAGGTGTCTACTCTTCTTGGAACCAGTTCTCAAAGAGAACCCTGCACCCTCTTCCCCTTGAGACCTGGTGAAATAAACTATAAACTAGAAATGTTGTGCTGATGACCAAAGCAAAAACAATGGAAATCTTTATGTGGGATTTGCTTCCCAAACTTTAAGCAGTTATTAACCTTTTTAAATGTTAATTAGAAGAAAAACATTCCCAACAGAGTGCCTATCTGAATGTAGACTAGAGATGACTCTGGAAAAACAAGCCAACTGACTGACTGTGAGCACTGGAAACAAGGAGTAGTGCATCTGACTGCACAACTAGAAAGAACTGAAGACGGCACTGATGAATGCCCATCTTGTACTTTGATGCCTGGATGTGAAACTCTGGATGTCTGTCAGCTTGGGATGATGCAAAGACTCCTGGAATTGAGCTGGGCAAGGACTTCTGCATGGCAGAAAGACTCCAGTATTAGTTCTGCAATTCTGACTGTGAAAACCATTTTCTCCTACTGTCGGTGACCTCAATTCTAGTGTAGAGGTGACTGGAGAGATCATACAGATACAGATATTGAGCTGACTGATAATGTAGCAAATGCAGATGAATTTTCACTGATGAAAATCTATACAAATTACAACTTTTTCTGCCAATGAACTTGAAGATTCAGTTCTTGTTAACATGTTCGTGGAACAAGAACTATTGAATGACTTAGCTCTTTCTTGGAGAGATGCTATAGCAAAATGCTCTTCCTTACTCAAAACTTCCTCTTCTAGATCTCACAAAATTGCTGGGATGTCTATCCCTGCTACTGATGCTCAGTTTACTAATACAAATATGAAGATGAGGCTGCCTGTAAAAACACATGCAGTTGGTGCCTGTATCAACAGAGACTGAGCAGCCTGTTATTTGGACAGTTAACAAAAATGAAAGGCACAAATGCTGAGATGCTGTTTAAGCACTTCACTGAATTAACTTTTAAAACTTAGGCAGTGGTAAATTGCTTTCAGTAGTCTGCAGAAATTAAACTGCAAGAACATCTTTGGCATCTTTATTCAGTGCACACCAATAACTTTCAGATACAGCATAAAATCACTACACAACTGCATATTTCTGAAATAGAATACATTATCTTATTTTTCTGCTTTTTGTGCAAAAAATTACGGATGCACAGCCTGTACTGAATGACATACAACTTACTCTGGACAGGAGAGTGGACTCTGACCAGTTTTGAAAAATTATTTGAATTGCATTGTGCATGTTCCTAGTGTAATGCAATTAAAAGATCGTAAGTATACCACTAAACATTTTGAGCAACCAAAAATCGTATAACTTTAATCATGAAGTAGGAGTCTCTGCCCAAATGAAAACGCACATCATGTGGGGAGGTGAGGCACCATGAAAAGCAATATGTAATGAAAAAGGGCATGCTTGGGTAGACTGTCCTACTGTTGAAACATCTCATTCAGAAGATGTAGTGGATCATAATGTAGTTGAAAATTAAAACAATTGTACCATTTTGTAGATGCTTAAGGAAAATAACATTACTCTAAATGAGAGGAAAGCACCTATACAGATCTGTGATAAATTACAGATTATGAAAGATGCCCCACTTCCTTTACAAAACAAATCTGAATCACTCTCATTAGATGAAGGGGAAGATGAAGAGGAAGAGCAGTATTTGATTCCTGCAGAAGTTGCTAGTGTTAAAACATGGGTAAGTGTGAAACTGGAAATTAACACCTAAAAGGGACAAATCCATCTTTAACATTAAAAAAAGGAAAAGGCTAATTTAAAAGTAGTTTCCCTTTACATATCAAATATTTAGTTACATTAGAGTGATGTAAAACAGTTAATGCAGATGTTTCTCTTGCAGACATTCATTTATATGCTTGCCAACTTGTACAGATGGAAACTCTGAATGGTCATTTGAAACAGATATATGTTCATTTACTGCTATTTTGTTTAAGAACACTGTCATTCAATGTTTAGATTTCTTAGCAGGTAAAGCTGAATGCCTGCTTTTTCTCTGGACCTGCAGTTTTTTTTTTACTGTTTTAAATGCACCTACTAACTGACGAGATAAACAAGTATTTTCGGATCTTAAACTGCTTATAATGGTTACATCTGCAATAGTAACACTGGACGATATTAACTGTAACTTAAAGGTACTTCTGGCTCAGTGGATGTAAAAGCTGGAGACATTATGAAAACAGGAGAGGTGTACTTAATACCAAATTAAAGATATGCATATAAAAGAGGGAACTATAAAACTGAAATAAATTATTTCTTATTTTCCAAAGGCATTAAAGCCATGGATAAAGTTGTCTTGTAGTTTACACCACTCATTTTGCCATTTGACCTATGGTAGGGGATACAGTAGCTAGAATACTTCTTGGTAAGGGGCTAAAGCAGGTTGAGTGCAGCATGTCTGAATGATCAGGAATTTATACACATTATTAACTCATTACAGATGGATCACTGTCCCATGCAGCAATTTATACCAAATGTCAAGATTTGTGAATTGCTTTTAGAGAGAAGTACAAGTCAGATTATGTTATTCGAGGAAAAAAAATGTACACTTTCTATATTGCAAGCTATTAATTTCTGCATTCATCAATTCTTTAGATAATAATGATGCTGTTTGCATACTAGAAGCAGATTTACAAAGCTAGATAAGAAATAATTAAAATCATGGTGTAATGTCAAACATTTGTAATGTGGAAAAAAATTAACAAGTTTCCCCATTTTTTAGAAAACTCAATATCTTGATAATATAAAAATAATTAATATAAAGGGCAATAATGGTACCGTTTGTCTTTCTGCTTCTGAATTACTGAACTATGCACAATCAATCATCAATGGTATTTGGGGAAAGTCAAAACAGTAGAAAATATTTCCTGGCTTGTAAATACTTTTACTGCAGAGCAGCAAAATAAATGAATGATCCTATCATGCTGCCAGAACTGGACTATATTTTACATACTTTTACTACTTACTGGGAACTATAATTATATAAATAGATGGTGTTGGTTATTATTTTAAAGCTGTTACCCCAAAACATACATTTTGAAGGTTTTAAATAACTGGTGCTTAATGGTGTATGCTGAAAAATAGTAACGGATACTAAAGTCTGTGTGGCAGAAAAAAAGATCTGTAATGGATAACTGGTGGCCTTTAACAATAAGCAACTGTGATTATCGTATGTTGATAAGCATAATGCAAAAAAGAACAAGTTGGTATATTGTGTAACAGTAGAGGGAGTATATGGAATAAAAGAAAAATCAGGATTTATTTTATTACTCAAGGGAATTTCATATAGCACAATATGGGAAGATTAAAAAACAATGTCAGTTGCATGCGATGCTGAGAAGGCATCTGAAAATGTTAAATATTAACAAACCTGGAACATTTTACAGAGTCAATTTTGGGCCACTAGTTTTATACTTTATTCAGTCTATATACACCATTTCCACTTTAAGGATCCTGACTGGATTAGGATTGCTGCTTCTACTAAAAGAAGAGTAAAGTACAGTTGTGTACATTTACCATAAATGTAGATGTTCGAGTGTATTCACTGTTGCAGTCATCATCTGTGGGTTATCCCTGCTGTGGTAGCCCTCAGCCAGCCCGAATACCAGAGTCAATGTTTTTTGTGCACCGGCTGCTGTCGCCTGTAGTCTGACATCAGGTCGTCAGTACTATAAAGTAAGGCAGCCAACGTCATTACATCGTTTTTTCTTGCCCTAACCTGTGAGAAACACAAGAGAAAAGAGAGAAGCGGTCCTGGTGGCTAAGAGCAACCTTGGGAAGGATGTGTCCCCCTAGGGGAAGATGTAAAAAGGGGGATGGAGGGAGGGAAACCAAGACTGCAACAGTGAATACATGCGAACATCTACATTTATGGTACGTGCACATAACTGTACTATGTTCTTCATGCTTCACTGTTGCAGTCATCACCTTGGGAGGATTCCCAAAGCTGAGGTAAAGGGTGGAAGGATAGGTAGAATCCTAGGTATGGGTCAGGAGGCCCTGCAGAACCGCAGAGACAAAACACTGCCCTAGACTTAGAAAAGAGAGGTAGGTGGTAATGCTTTGTAAAGGTATGGACAGAGGTTCAGGTGGCCGCTTCCAATATGTCCCTGGTAGGTACTCCTCTGAGGAAGGCAGTGGAAGTGGAGGTTGCCCTAGTGGAGTGGGTATGGATTGACTTAGGGATGGGTTTCCCATGTAGTCTGTAACAAAAATGGATACAGTGTGAAATCCATTTGGAAATGGTTTGTTTGGAGACGGGCTTCACCTCTGCCCCTGGGGCAAAGTTTACAAGAAGCTGGTCAGTTTTTCTGAATGGTTTAGTGCGGTCCAGATAGTATCCGAGTTGTCTGTGCACGTCTAGTGAGTGTCAAATTCTTTCCCCCTTGTTTTGAGGGTTGGTAAAGAAGGTGGGAAGGTGTATGGCCTGGTTAATGGTCACATCAGACACCACCTTGGGCATAAAGGAAGGATTAGTCCTCAGGGAGACTCTGTATGTATGGAAAATTACGAAGGGCTCAACAGCCATGAGAGCTTGAAGTCCAGAGAACTTTCTGGCTGAGGTGATAGCTAGTAGGAAGGCAGTCTTCCAGGAGAGGTATTTCAATTCTGTTGAAGTGCCAGGTTCGAAAGGAGGTAAGGTTAGTTTCTCTAACACATAATTCAGGTCCCAGGGAAGAGTAGGAGGTCTTCTGGAAGGCCTGCTATTAGAAGCAACTCTGAGGAATTGTTAATCAAAGGGTGAGAGAAGAGGGGTGGGTCTGAATCATAATAAGCAGAGATGGCCAAGGCATGGATTTTAATAGAGGAGAAGGAGAGGCCACTATTGAGCAACTCTGCTAAGTAATCCAGGATGAGAGAAATGGAAGGTTGGGAGGTACTGCCCCCTTTTGATCGTTTCCAGGGGCAGAATTATTTCCATTTTCCTGCATAAGATTTTCTTGTACATGGCCTTCTGGCCTCTGTGATGATGTCCAGGACCTGTTTGCTTAATAGTGACGTCTTGTTGGTTTTTAGTGTATGAGCCATGCTGAAAGTTTGAGAGTCTGCAGGTCTGGGTGAAGTACCATCCCCCTCTCCTGGGTCAAGAGGTCTGACCTTAGAGGAAGCAGCTTTGGGGGCTGTAAGGTTAGACTGCATAGTAAGAGGTACCAATGCTGTCTGGGCCAATTTGGAGCAATGAGGATGGCCTTTGGTCTCTCCTTTCTTACTTTGATCTGAACCTTGGGGATAAAGGGCAGAGGAGGGTATGCGTACACAAAGAGGGAGCTCCAGGGGAAGGTCAAGGCATCCACCTTCCATGCTCAGGGGTGATTCTCCCTGGTACAAAACTTGAGCAGCTGGTGGTTGAATTGCAAGGCAAAGAGGTCCACCTCTGGGGTCCCCCCACTCCTGGGTGGTTTGCAGAAAGATTTCTCTGTGGAGCTGCCATTTGTGGGGGTCCAGTAAGTTTCTGCTTAGGTGGTCTGCCAGTGTGTTGTTGATCCCTGGTAAGTATTGGGCAATCAGGTGGAGCCCCATGGAGGTTGCTGTAAGCCACAAACTCATGGCTAACCTGCACAGGGGGGTAAGACTGGGTGCCCCCCTGCTTGTTTATGTACCACATTACTGTGGTGTTGTCTGTAAGGAGGACCCTGGCCTGAGATGGGGTTGGAAGAAGTCAGAGCATTTTGCACTGCCATTATTTCTTTCTGGTTGATGTGCAAGTGAAGTTGCCGGACATTCCAAAGGCCTTGGTTATACCTGCCTGCTAGCTGAGCGCCCCAAGTTATGTCTGAGGCGTCGGTGGTGATGGTCAGGCCGGAAGGGCAGAGGATGAAGGGAAGACCCTTGTTCATGGCACAGTCCCTTATACAAGGAATCAGTGGGATTATGTAGCCCAGGCGGTATGACTCTAGCCCCGAGCAACATCCTACCATCACCCAGAATGATACCACAGTACAAGAAGAAAATGATTGATTTCAACAATTGGCTAAGTTTCTGGTGTCATTCTAAGGGGATCCAGTATCTGTCTGAGATGACATGATTGACAGACCTTGATGCTTTGCCAGAGATGGCCTGCATCTGTCACCCCTGTGCTTCCGGATACTGGCCAAGGCTCTTGCCACCCCTATAGTGCCTTTTTAGGCGGTGTTCCAAAGACCAAATTGCCACCGTAACAGCTACAAACAAATCTAATCTGAGGGTCATGTTGCTCAACGCTAGAAGTCTAAATCTCAAAATGCACTCGCTTGAGCCACTCCTTAAAATGGAGAACATCGACATTTGTGCTGTAGCAGAGACGTGGTTCAAGGCAGCAGAAAGCACCCCTGGCACTACCAGGCTATAACTCATTCCACACCTTTCGGCCCCAGAACTTGTACAGAAGCTCCAAAGGTGGTGGTGTCTCCATATTCATAAAGGATGCGCACACCTCCAGACTGGTAGCCCAACATAACGCATCAGAGATACTTCAGGTGCAGCTAACATTG
The DNA here is from genome assembly GCF_019279795.1 of Protopterus annectens. Classification (NCBI taxonomy): domain Eukaryota; kingdom Metazoa; phylum Chordata; order Ceratodontiformes; family Protopteridae; genus Protopterus; species Protopterus annectens. The sequence goes on from NC_056741.1 coordinate 1,985,547,203, forward strand.
GGTAAGACAGCGATTCATGCTATAGGTCCCCAACCATGTCCCAAGACTCGAACTCCACGTTCCTAAGCACCCTGGAGAATATTAGGGTTCAACCTAACACACTCTTACTAGGTGACTTCAACTACCCCTCCATAAACTGAGTAAAAAAGAAGTTATGTTCTTACCATAAAGTTCCATATGAGTTGTTCATCTCGAATTTTTTGTTCTTACACGTGGGGTAGGAGCCGATCCCTCAGCTCCGATTCGGCCACTTTCAAGCTGAAACTCTCAGAGAAGCTCGAGACCTAGTGTATATCCCATGATGCTCTACTGTGAATCCCCAGATCTAGTATGCTGCAACCAAGACAGCCTACAGGAATAAGTGAAACTATAATGTCTACCTATGAAGGTAGCTAAAAGATTGTAGACAGGAAACATAGAATATGCAATACAGACTGACAACTTGACCAATCTACCAAGGCAACCATCCTGTTCGACTGGTGGGGGAAGGTGGGTGGGAATGTAAGAACAAAAAAGGCGAGATGAACAACTCACATGGAATGTTATGGTAAGAACATAACTTCTTTATGTGAAGTTGTTCTATCTCGCCGTTTTGTTCTTACACGTGGGTAGTGTCCCAAGCACCCTGATCCTGGGTGGCTCACGGGAGAACATTCCTGAGCACAGTGGAACCAAAAGTAGCCCTGTCCCTGGAGGTCCTATCCACTTTGTAATGAGTGATAAACGTGTGAGGTTTTGACCACGTGGCAGCTGCACAGATGGTATCTAAGGGTAATCGAGCTGCATGAGCTAATGACATAGAAACAGCTTGTGTCGAGTGGGCTTTGACGTTAGATTCTAATGGCTGACTAGTGGAAGCATAAATGGATTTGATGCAGTCAGAGAGCCACTTAGACAATGTTATTTTTGATACTGCAAAACCTTTCTTATTTTCTGTGTAAGAGACAAAAAGTTGATCCGATTGTCTGAAATCTTTTGTTCTATCTAGATAGAACCCCAGTTGTCTGTGTACATCAAGTTTGTGTAACATATATTCAAGTCTGTTGGTATGGTGCCTGAAGAAGGTTGGAAACTCGATGGACTGATTCAAGTTAGCTTTTGAACAGACCTTGGGAAGAAAGGTAGGATTAGTCCTAAGAGAGACTCTATCGGTATGAAAAATCAAATATGGGGGTTTGGAGGACAAGGCTTGAAGTTCGGAGACCCTACGTGCAGATGTAATGGCTACCAGGAATATAGTTTTCCAAGACAGAAACTAAGTGACAGGATGAAGCGGGTTCAAAGGGGGCAAGCATCAATTGGGATAAAACCAGATTCAAATTCCAGGGAGAGACAGGATGTCTGATAGGTGGTCTGAGATGGTGGGTTCCTTTTAAGAATGCTTTACATAGTCTATGCGACATGATGTTAGACCCATTAAACCCCACATGGAAATTGGAAATAGCTGCCAATTGGACTCTAATGGTGGCAGCTGCTGCGCCATTATGGAACAAGGAAGATAAGAACTCTAAGATGATATGAACAGGTGCAACATAAGGATCGATGTCATGTTGAGAGGCCCAGTGAACAAACCGTTTCCACTTGCTATTGTATAGCTTCCTGGTAGATAGTTTATGAGAGGAAACTATAATATGCTGGACCGCAGAAGACAAATCTCGAGACCTGGCTAATGTGGGAATTGGAGCAGCCAAGCTGTCAGTTTTAGGGAGGTGAGGGAGGGATGAAGAAGTCAGAAGATCCGGCACTGGGTCCAGGATCCATAATTCTTCCACTTGATACTTCTGCAGGAAGGGGAACCAAATCTGTCGAGGCCAAGATGGGGCTATAAATATCGCAGTCCTTCCCAGACTTTTGGCTTTCTGTAAGAATCTGGGAATTAAGGGTATTGGGAGAAAGGCATATAAGAGGCCCGGGGGCCAATCGTGTATGAGTGTGTCCCTTGGTTTGTTCCCCGGTGGGGGATAAAGGGCAAAGTAGCTGGATGCATTTGGCGTTCATTGGAGATGCAAATAGGTCGCAGCAAGGTTGGCCCCCATCTGTGGAAGATCTCTTCTGCCACCTTCTGTTTGAGAGACCACTCGTGAGGCAACAGCATGGCTCTGCTCAGTCTGTCCGCTATCACGTTGGATGACCCCAGGATGTGCGTTGCTATCAGAAAGCGTCTGGCGGATACAGCCCACTGCCAAATTCTTAGGGCCTCCCGGCATAAGGAGTATGATCTGGTTCCCCCTTATTTGTTGATTCACCAGACTACCGACATGTTGTCTGTCTGGATAGCAACTGCACCTATAGGAAGAGAATCATGAGAGTGTTGCAACGCTAGGAACACCGCTCTCAGCTCTAGGACATTTATATGCAAATGTGTTTCCATGATTGACCAAGTGCCTTGGACAGTCTTTCCTTGAAATAGCCCCCTCCACCTCTCAGGGAAGCATCCGTGGTCACTGTGGCTGTGGGTTGGGGAAGAATAAAGGGACGTCCGATTATCACTTGGTCGCTGTTCAACCACCAATTGAGATCCTTCTTGCAAAGATTCATTAGTCGGTTCTCGTATGACATGGGCAGACGTTGGTAAGACCATTGTGCGAAGAGTAGCCACTGGAGTATTCGCATGTGCATTCGACCTAATGGAACTGCTATCAGTGTGGCTGCCATTGTGCCTAAAAGCTGCAGTATTTGGGACGCATGAGCTTTGTTCCGGGCCAACAGGTTGGACAGCTGATTTTTTTAGAGATACGATTCTTGATTGGGGCAACGTGATCCTTGCATTGACGGTGTCCAGTTCTGCCCCTATAAACGTAATATGCTGCGAAGGCGATAACGCAGATTTTTCAAAGTTTAGGGATATACCCAACTGGGAACAAAGGTTTATGGTGTAGTCTCTTGCTTGTATTAGTTGATGCCTGGAACTGGCGGTGAGGAGCCAGTCATCCAGATATGGAAACACCCGGAATCCCAATCATCTCAGGTGAGCCGTGACCACTGCCATACATTTGAACACCCTGGGGGCTGTGGGGAGACCAAAGGGCAGGGCTCTGAATTGGTAATGACTGGCCCCCAGCTGGAAACCAGGTGATCTCTGGATGCTCTGTCCATTTTAATGTGGTAGTAAGCATCCTTGAGATCTATAGAGCACATCCAATCACCCGTTGCTAAGAACGGGAGAACTGATTGCAGCGTGACCATCCGAACTTCTCCTTCTTGACGAAGGTGTTGAGCTTGCTGAGGTCTAGTATGGGCCTCCAGTCCCCTATTTTCTTTGGAACTAAAAAGAACCTTGAGTAAATTCCGGATCCTATTTGGTCCGCCGGGACTGGCTGTATGACTCTTTTGTCTAGCAGGTTTTGAATTTCTATGGCTGCTAGTTCTCTTAGACTTGGTGGAACGTCTGGGATCCTTGTACCCATGGGGGGGGGGGGGGTTTGTAAAGGGAATGTAGTAACCTCTGGCAATGATGCTTTTTACCCAAGAATCCGTTGCAATACTTAGCCAGGCGTTTGGGTATAAAGCCAAGCGACCCCTGACTGCCTCCAGAGTTGGACAGCCGGGCTTCCTTTCAGGAATGCTGATAGGGCTTCCCAGAGAACTGTTCCCTGTTGCCCTGGTTTTGCAGACCGCCTCTGCCGTTTGGACGGCGTCTTCCATTTTTGCCCCCTCCTCTGCCTCTAGAGGGGGTATCAGTAGGTGTGTTTTGGAAATCTCCTTGGGGTTTCCAGAACCACTTTCTCCCACTTCGTTGCCCTTTGGGGTACGGTCTAGTTGGAGTGGAAAAATGGACTCCGACGGCAGACAGAGTCTTTCCTTCTTGTTCACACCTAGTAAGTGTCTCCTTAACTTTGGGTCCGAACAAGATGCATCCATCGAATGGGGTGTTGACGAAGGAAGATTTAAAGGCTTCCGCAAAGGAGCAAAGGCGCATCCAGGACAGTCTCCTAAGAGCTATTGCTGAGCCTGCTGCCCAACTCGATCCATCGGCAGCATAAGAAATGAGTCACATGGATGAGTTTACTATGGAATTGAGGGTGTTGAGTCGTGCAGTCACCTTCTCAGAAACTGCATCAGCTGTGTTACCCTGGAGAGTATCTCCCAGCTCTTCGAGGAGATCTCGATGAAGACGGGTAAAATGTGTCAGGTAGTTGAGCGATCTCATGGAAAATGCTGCAGAACTAAATATGCGTTTCCCATATCTGTCCATAGTCCTAGAATCTCTATTAGGAGGACGGACAGCAGAAGAGGTTTCCGAAATCTCTTTCTTGGTGGCCGCCACCACCAACATGACATCAGCCGGGACTCCCTTTGTTAGTAAGCCCTTATCAGTAGGGGAAGTAATGAACTTGTTGGGCCTCCGAGGGACCGGTTCCACTGAATCAGGGGACTCCCACTCCCTTCGAGCAACCAGCTCCATCAGTTCATCGCGGAGTAACCCAGGAGGTGGATGGATGAGATCCAAAGGCCTTCAGGAGGACTGTCTCGTCCTCAGTAGGGGCAAGGGACTGCCAATCACCCCTCTCCCTTAAGATTTCCAATATGTCTGCAAATGAGACATCTTCTGAGGGGGATCGTGGGGACCCTTCTGATTCTTCCAAGTCGGTATCCGATGTCAGGGATTCCTGTGGGGAATCCAAGTGCCTGTTCTTGCACAATCTCTTCTTAGGTACTTCATCGGTGGGAGTGTCCGGTGAAGTCCCCAGAGAGGAGGGGCCACCCAATGGGGATCCCTGAGGCCCTGGATCTCGACGCTTGGTGGTGATCTGTGGGGAAGAGGTAGAACGAGGCCCTTTAGGGGGAGGGGAAGACAGATCCGAGGAGGTAGTGGTCTTAGCAGACATGACCTTCCTCATGGCATCGAAGGCACCAGAATCTCGTTCCGAGAAGTCCGTCGGCTCCGAAGAGGCCGGCAGCTCTCCCCCTGAGCCGAGACCCCCTTCTCCAATCCAGAGGACGGAGCCGAGGCCACCTGTGCCGAAGCCCCGAGTGGAAGGGTCAGAACAGAGGTATCGGTTCGACTCTCCCCCCCGGAGCCAGCGAGGGACTGTCGGCCCCGAGATTCCATGGTCGGAACCGAGGAGATCAAGGTCGATGGAGCCGAGGGAGGTGGATCGAACCTTGGCTCCGAAGGCTCTACCAATATCGGTTCTGCCTGCCCCGGCTCCGAAAGCTCAATTGGCTTCGGAGGAGGAGGTGGAGAAGTTATGGCTGGGGTTTCAGGCTTCGAAGCAGAGTGGCTCAAAGCAGACAGCATTTTGGCCAGGGCCGGGTTCTCTAAGAGCCTCTTGACCACTCGGTCCAGATCCACATCGGAAAGCCTCGAAGAATGCGTCGAGGGATGGGTCGAAGGAGCCGAAGATGGAACCAATTGAAGAATTGGAGACTGAGGAGTCTCCAATATCGGTTCCACAACTGGGCTCCGAGGTAGAGGATCGATACACGGCTCCAAGGCCTGTGGAGCCAATGCACAAACCATGCCAGAGGAACTCAGAACCGATGATTTGGGCTCCGAGGACCCCTTGGAAGACTTCGACCCCTTCGAAGCCTTGGAAGAGAGGTCAGCCTTGTCTAAGGTAGCCTGAAAATCAAGTTCAGGAGTCCTCTATCTACCAGCTTCCTCCGCCTTTCCAAGATAACTCTGGCGCTAAAGGAGTGGCAGATAGAGCACACCTCTTGTAGGTGTACAGAACCTAAACAGTAAATGCAGGTGGAGTGGTGGTCTGTAACAGACATCTTTTGACCACACTCGCACCTTTTAAACCCTGACTTTTGTTTCTCTGACATTTTAAATAATTCAGGTCCCTGAATTTTTAGTCTAAGAAAAATAGTTACTTTTTAACTACAACAACACACTATATATATATATATATATATATATATATATATATATATATATATATTTATAAACACTAACTATCTAATATTAACTACTCACACTAGACATAGAACGCACACAAGATTATATACGAAGATAACACACAAACACAATAGCTGACACAGCCCTGTCATGCCCAAGAAAGAGAGGCCTAAAGCCCTGAAGAGAAACTTTTTAGAAATCCTGAACAATTTATACTAACAGGCAAAAAACCTTAATACTATCAAGAAGGTTAAAATCTAAGCATGTAATACTAATTTAAAGACAAAAAATCATAATAATATAAGAAATTTTAAATCACTGGCCCGAGCTTCCTCCGACGAGCTGTTGAACCGTTGCAGCAGCAAACTAGATCTGGGGATGCACAGTAGAGCATCATGGGATATACACTAGGTCTCGAGCTTCTCTGAGAGTTTCAGCTTGAAAGCGGCCGACTTGGAGCCGAGGGATCGGCTCCGACCCCACGTGTAAGAACAAAAGGGCGAGATAGAACAACTTCACATCTTCTTATGTACCAATACACTTGCCTAACGTTTCCTGGAGTTTATTAATTCCAATCACCTGGACTAGCTCGTTCTTACCCCCACTACAGGTAGCAACATCCTTGACCTGGTCATTACTAAGATGGGTGACCATTGCTCTACACCAATAGTCAGCTTCTCCCTGGTTAGATCTGACCACAAACTAATCACCTTGGAAATCCACAACCCTCCAACCCCCACCCCCCAGCAAACGTAACCACCATAAAAGACTTCTCCAAAGCTAACTTTGGGATCCTAAAAACAGAGGTGGCTAACTTCACAGCACCCATGCAAATGGAGAATAGTTGCATGACTGCAGAATCATACACCAATGCACTGTACGAACACTTACACAAATGCATGGATCTCACCATACCCAATAGAACCAAGACACACTCCTCCAAAAAAGGAAGCAAATCTGGTGGTCCTCTGCATTAAACAAACTCTGATGTGGAATAAGGTGAAGTCCCAACAGTGGAAAAACTCCCTTATCTGCCTCAACAAAAAGATGAGATCCCTCATCGAATCCTCTAAAGCTAGGTATGAAAACAGAATTGCAGCAGATAGTAAAGACAACCACAAAGCCTTCTATAGTTATGTAAAGAATCTCCACAGCAATACCCAGATTTGTTCTGAGCTACTGCACAATGGTACCTCCTATACCGAGCCAACGGATATTGCTAGTATAGTGGCCGACAGATTCAGTGTCAACTTTACCCCCTTCTCCTCCCCAAAGGACCAATTACAATACCAGTAGATTGCCAGGCACCCAGTATTTACTGCTGCACAGGTTAAAACAGCACTATCCAAGGCCAAGAATACAGCTTCTATGGGACCTGACAATATCCGTGGTTGTGTTCTACATGAACTACAGAGTGAACTGGCACCTCACCTGTGTGCTCTGTTCAATCACAGCCTCACCTCAGGATTTGTCCCTGCCACAGTTACCCCTCTCAGTAAAAGGAGGAGTGACTACAGACCCTGGGGGAACTATCCCCCCATTAGCCTGACAAGTCTGATATACAAGGCTATGGAACACAATTATGGACCTAATAAACAAGGATATAGGGAATCTCCAAACTCTGGATCCCACACAGTTTGGTTTTGTGAAGGGTAGATCATGCCTGCTCAACTTGGTCGACTTCTTTGAGTCAGTCACCAGAGCTGTGGATGAAGCCAAGGTGGTTCATACAGCCTACCTTGATCTGGCCAAGGCTTTTGATACCATTCCCCACTCAGGAATAATAGAAAAACTCACTAAGCTTGGCATCAACCCCTATATCACTAGTTGGGTTGCAAACTGGCTCAAAGATAGAACCCACAGTGTGAAAGTAGCTGACTCCAGGTCAGACTGTCGATTAGTCACGAGTGGAGTCCCACAAGGTTCAGTCCTGAGCCCTCTCCTGTTTGGTATCTACTTCTCTGAAGTCCAGGCCAACACAAAGGGACTCTGGCTGACAAAGTCTGCAGACGATTGCAAGTTGGGAGGTATTAACTCCCCAAGTGATGTTGACATCCTACAGAATGGCCTCACTCTCATCAACGACTGGTGTCAGAACCATGGGCTTAAGCTCAATGCCAAAAAATGTGTTGTCATCCCCTTTGGGAAAAACCTGGTTCCCATGAATTACCACACTGATGGTAGTCCACTGAACACAGAAGATGTTATAACAGATCTGGGAACACAGGTTGACAGCAACCTCTCTTTTGATCACCAAATTGCCAATGTGGTCAGAAAGTCCTTCTATGTGGCACATCTCATTACTAAGGGTTTTGCATCCAGGAAGAAAGAGGTCATTGTCTCCCTCTACTCTTCCCTCATTCGGCCAGTCATCGAGTACAATGCCCCATTTGGCACGTACCTCACTAGACACCTGCAACAACTGGAGAGGCCACAAAAGTACCTCACAAAGAGGATCCTAGGCCTTAAACACTTGTCCTATATGGACAGAATCAAAAAACTCCAACTATTCTCTGTCTCATATCGCCTACTTAGAGGCAATCTCTGCTTGACTTACAAAGCCATGTCTGACCCAGCTCTGTTAGAAATGCTACATCTAAAGAAATCCCAATCCCTCCGCACCACACGCTCCAGAGACCTCAATCTCATTATCACAATTAACAGAACATGCTGGAGGGACAGGTTCATAACCCAGAGACTGCCCATGCTATGGAACAGACTTCCCGTACATGTCAAGCAGAGCACCTCGCTCACCATCTTCAAGAGAAATCTTGAAGAGTGGATGGGAAACAGAAAATTCACCCCAGGGATAACACCAGTGGCTCTACTCGACACAGGCACTGGGAACTAAGGTCGGGTGGCACTATGCCAGGGTAATCCTATGGCTAGGCTTGTGAAGGCCCCAGGGCCATTAGCCTAGTACACACCTATGAACCTATGAGAGTGGTCTCTAGGGACTGAGAGTGCTGACACTAAAGATTCTTTAATTACCACTGAAGGTTTCTCATGTGAAGCCTGGTGAGAGGGATGAGAAGGATGCAAGAAGCCATGTACTCCAGGGCTTGCAGGAACTTGTTCGCAGTGAGGTGACTTTTGGAAGTCAGCTGGGTGAAGTAGAGAGGCAGGAAGTTCTGCTTTTCTGGGGACAGGAAGACCATTAGGGTTGCTGTGTCTAGCACAACTTCCAGGAAAACAATTTTCCTGGTGGGGTTTTGCTTTGATTTTTTTTTCTCGTTGATGGTGAACCCTAAGGAAGTTGGAAGTTTTTTGACAAAGAGAAGATCCTGGAGCAACTTTTCTTTGCTGTTCGCCTGAATGAGGCAGTCATCCAGGTAAGGGTAAATCTGTACATTTCTCTGTCTGCAGAATGATATAGCCAGGGCCAAGCATTTGGTGAATACTCTGTGAGCAGTAGATAAGCCAAAGGGCAGTGCAGAGAACTGAAAGTGCTGATAGCCTGCTCTGAAGCGCAGAAATTTTCTACGAGATTCCCAGATGGGGATGTGGAGGCAGGCATCTTTTAGGTCTAGTGTCACCAGCCAGGCATTTTGTGTGAGCATAGGCAGGAGCTACTGCAAGGTTAGCATTTTAAATCTGGGGACCACGAAGGAGGTGTTCAGTTTGGATAGATGCAGGATGTGTGCCCTCTATTCTAGGAACAATGAATAGTCTGGAGTACAAGCCTTTTCCTGTTTGATCCTGAGGGACAGGTTCCACTGCCCCTTGGGATATTAGTGTTTTTACCTGTTTTAATGCCTCTGTCCACTGGTTTGGGAGGGGTCTGGGTACCCTCTTGGAATTGGGAGTTCGTTAAAGGAGAATCTGCATCACTGAGAAATTATTTTTAATACCCATTGGTCCTTGGTTATAGAGACCCAATTGTCCTTGAAGAGGTTGAGCCTTCCTCCTAGTTTTAGAGGAGTGGAAGGAGGGCAGAGGGGGGAGGGAGAGTCATTGTGAGTGTTTACCAATGAAGCTTGGCTTAGACCTCCCTGCCTTAGAGCTAGAAGTGTTCCATTGTTTGCTTCTTTGCTGGCCCTGGGATAGGGGCCTGGATGTCTTGTCCCTGCAGGGCTTACTCTGGCCCTGACTGCTGGGTGCAGGAAGGCCCAGTGCTTAGAAGGGAAGTTTTTGTTGAATCTGGGTGGTTGAACTTGAAAGGAATCTTTTGCTGTTTGCATAGATTTTACTTTGTCTTCCATCTTTTTAAGCACCTCTTCTGCTTTTTCCCCAAACAGGCGATCCTTATCTAGGGGCGCATCAATAAGTTTAGATGTGACATGATCAGGGAGAGGTTGTTCCTTCAGCCATGCATGTCTTCTAATAACAGATCCTGTCACTGCTGCCCTGCTAGAAGCTTCTAGGGGGTCATATCTACATTGTAATGAGTGCTTGGCCACTTGACCAGCAGAGTAAAGTAATTCTGCCAGCTCTTTTGAGTTGGCACCATCAGGAGAGGTAGCAATCTTCTGCTTTATTTGTTCCAAGGTGTGTTGTTGATATTTTAACATATGGAACTGACAACTGAGTGCTCTGATAGCTAAGGCTCCAGAGGTGTATACTTTCTTACCCCATCTGTCCAAAGCTCTGGAGTCTTTGTCAGAAGGAAGAGGATTATTGGCAGAACTAGTCTTAGCTCCTTTGGGTCCCTGTGAAATGACCTCAGGGTCTGCAGCAGGGTTCCTATACAGGTATTTGTGAGAATCCTGTACTCTGTAGCACCGGTCAGGTTTAGCTGGAGCAGGAGGCAGGGCATCAGGGACTAAACTGGATTCAAGGAAAACATCATCCACCACATCTAGAATAGGAGGGATGGCCAGGGGTCTGTGCTGGGGCAGGTCCAGAAACTCTAAGTCATTTCTTAGACTGTGGGTAGTCCTGAGATTCCCACTGAAAATGTTCCCTGAGGGAGTGGAGGTTTCCCCAAAGGAAAGGTCCTCTGGAGGGGAGGCAGAGGGGATGGATTCCCCTGCATCTGAATCCTCAAACAGTTAAGGGCTGTTCCTCTTCAAAGGTAGAATAATCAGATTCCTCAGATTCTTGGTCTGTCATAATTTCTGGAGAATAAAGCCTTTTCCTTATTGGGGTGGGGGCTTGAGTACCTGGGATAAGGGAGATGAGATCCTCTGCCATTTTAAGCATTTGAGCTTGGGGTGGGGGAGCAGTAGCAAGATGGTGGCTAGAAGCAGATTTCCTAGGAGTGGCCTGGCTTCGAGGCCTGACAGAATCCGTCGGTCTCTGAGAAATGATAGTCGGAAGAGAAAACTTATTTTTTTGTCTAGAATCTGTACTGCGAATGGCCTCCTCAGAAGCTGGTGCCTGCGTTGCAGCTCTGGACCCAACCGAAGCAGACACAGCCAAAGGATCAGAAGACTAACTGGATTTCTGCGGCATACCGGACTCTGAAAGGGTCTTGGCAGAGGCCTGCGTAGAAAGCAAGTCGGGCATCAGGGGCTGCTAAAGCGCCTCATTGAATTCCAGAGAACTGATGACTTGCATTGTCGAAAGGCTTAGCCTTGTGTGGCCTCTCTCTTTACGTTTTTTTGGAATATCAGTGGATTGTTGGCTGACTGACGCCATATCGGAATTCGAAGACAGAATATGAAAATAATTGTCTACAAAAAGAGCTCTACGGCGAATGGTTCTTGCATTAAAGAAGGCACAGAACCAGCAATGAAGGACATTGTGGTCTGGGCCTAAACAAGTGATGCAGTAAGAATGAAAGTCTCGGTGTGGGATCTGCTTTCCACAGGCGAGGCAATTGTTAACTTTTTCGGACATTGTTTAGAGCAACAAAAAAGGGTTCTCAACAGGGTACTTAGCTTTAGACATTTTCTGCTGAAATTTGACTTCTGTTAATGACCGACCTGCACTCGTGCAAACTGCTTCTGCTACGGGCTCCACAGCAAGAAAGACCGATGTAATGACTTCGGCTGCCTAGCTTTATAGTACTGATGACCTGACGTCAGACTACAGGCAACAGCAGTCGGCGCACAAAAACATTGACTCTGATATTCGGGCTGGCCGAGGGATACCACAGCAGGGATAATCTACAGGTGATGACTGCAACAGTGAAACACAAAGAACATCACACAGATACCCATTCAGTGGAGTTACTTTTACCTCAGTCGTGAATGGTGTGGTATCTAAAAGGGTTTCTGAATTTGAATCTGAAAGACAGGAAATATGTGAGAAAATGAGACTTCCCGTTTAAGTTTTCCTGTGCATTCAATTACTATTGCTAGGAATGATTCAGCAGTGCACAATGTTCTCACTTGGTATAATTTCTCCAAGTCTTTTGGGTTTCTAATACCATAGATTCATAGATTAGTACTAGGCTAACTACCCTTGCGAGCCATTTTAAGCCTAGCCAATTATCCCTTGTGAGACTCAAACCCTGCACCTTGTGTCTGTAAGGCAAACACCTGAACCATTAGGCCACCCTCCCAACCTACATACGACAGGACATGACAGGAATGGACCCCATTCCTTAGCCAAAGTATGATTAAAGTTCATGAAGTTAGTATTGCTTCAGTCTTTGATGATAGCCAAAAATGCTCTTTGCAGTACCTAGAATTGACGACTCCTACAATTCATATGGAGTTACATATATCGGCAGCATATCTAAACAAGAATGTAAATGATTGTTGAGACCCATTGCTCCTACTACTATTGGAATTGTCTGGGTATCTGTCATCCACATTGCCCTTGGTTTCGCCTGCAAACCTGGTATTTTATGACTGTCTCTCTCAGTACGTAAGGCACTATAATCATTGGGTGTAGCAATTTCACAATCAATGCTACTTTTGTCTTCTGTTCATGGACTACTATATCTGGTTTTCTCTCATCTATTTTTTGAACTGTTGGTAATGAGTGATCCCATGTGATATTAAACATCATTCTCTATAATGTTATGTGGCTCATGTTTCCAATGCTTCTCAGCTACATCAACATTGTAATGTTCACACAATCCCCAATGCAACAGTCTTACCCATTATTATACCTTTCAGTATACAGGCCCTCTACGATTAGTGTATCACACCCAGCAACAAGATGTGCGACTGTTTCCAGTTCTGTTTTACAGAACCTGCATTTATCAGTTTCTCCTGCATGTTCAATGGACTTTGTAAACCAATGTGTACATAGTCCACTATCCTGGGCTGCTAATACTAACTTTTGGCTTGTAGTCACCTCTCCCTTAACCATTCCTGCATCAGATCTTGATTGGCATTAGGTTGTTCTAGGAGCTTTCTGTACTCAACTATATTTATGCCTTTTCCACATTTCTTGCCTTCTCGTGTGATCCTTTCTTGTATTCTTTCTTTTTGGCACATTTCAGTTGCTGCCTGATTTTTATCTACTTCTGGTTTGGTTTCCATTCCTGCTTGACACCGATATGCTTCTGCATATTTCAAAACTTTCATTATGTTTAGATCTGGGGAGGTCAGCAGATATGTACGAAGTTCTACGACTGCAGATTATGCAGTCCTACGAATGCAGATCTATACATGTAATCAAACTCGAGGAAGCCTATACCTCCTTCAGAACAAAAGGATATATATTTTATATATCAGTTGATAAGTGTGATGTACTTTTCTTGTTTTCCTGTCCAAATGATCCAATACCTTTTGGGGACAGTCAATCACCACAAAACTGTAAGTTAGAACAGGGCTGTTTTCAGTATTAATTTTAGTCTTCTAAAATATTTTTACTGATGTTTGCTTGCATTAAGCCCAGCATAGTGTACTCAGTTAACTAAGCAGTGCTCATCTGCCAATAGAGATCTTTGAACTTAAAGGAGAACTGAGTACTTGTCTTTTCTTTAACTGGATGAAAGGGAGAAGCTAGAGATCAGACCTCTTCACCTCAGACCAGGAGAGGCCACTACCACTCCAGGAAAGCCAAAGGAATTACCAGTGAAATAACAGGATAACTGAATCCAACAAGGACAACTTAAGTACTGAGGACCTCCCAACTACCAGGCAAGCTACCGTGCTTTATTTCTACTCAGGATTTGGATATATTTTATTTATTTATTTTACTTTACATTTGATAATTGGGAGAGTCCAACTGGATATACGTCCATTTTCAGTGGAGGCCCGGGGAGAAAAGCTCCAGAGCAGTTAAATTAACATGAGATAGCGAGTTTAACAAAAGGTACATTAGTCAACATACACAGGATGCATTTTTATACTTCTTATAGAAGTATGGAACATGTAAGATAGTGAGTTTAACAAAAGGTATATTTGCCAACATTCACAGGATACATTTATTTATACACATTATAGAGGTACATAACAGCAAGTATAGCAAGAAGGTAGAAGAGATAACTTACATAACTCATTTTTACACATGAGAGATTACACATGAGAGAACACATGAGAGATTACACATGAGAAATTCTATGTCCATTTGGTTTACTTTACAGTGTTGAGAGTTTCCATTAACCCATGCAGACAATAAAAAAGCCAGTATATAAGCGGTTACTCTAGTTGCTGAAAACAGAGAAAAATGAGTTACTATCCAGGGGTGGAACAGGTACATAATCTATGATTCAGGAAGTGTGTTTTAAGTAGTTTTTTAAACTGGGCTGTGGAGTTGTTAGTTATTATGTGGGCTGGAAGGGAGTTCCAGATTTTAGAGATGTAGTGGCTATAAACGGATCTACATGCCTCATTTTTGAAGTTTGTTACCTTAAGGAGGTGTTGGGTACTTGATCTCAGGGATCTGGTAGTGGTGTAGGGTTGAAGTAGTTGCTGCAGGGCAGGGGTGTTGCCTGAATGATGTAGCACTTTGTGAGCGAGTGATAGCTGGTTGACTTGAAGGGTCAGGGGGAGTTCTAGCCAGTTGAGTTTTTTGAGGCTTTCACAGTAGTGGGTTCTAGAAGGTGAACCTGTGGTGAATCTGGCTATTTTATTGTAACAGCTATCTAGTTTGTTGAGCTCTGTTTTTCGGAGATTGGTAAGCATGGGGGAGGCGTATAGTAGGGTGGATAGGAGGTGTGTCCTGGCTGTGGTAACCTTAGAGTGACTGGTGAGAAACTGTTTGTTGCAATAGAGTAGACCCATTTTTCTGTGGACTCTTTTTATTGTCTGGGAGATGTGAATGTCAAATTTAAGGTGATTGTCAATTTCCAGGCCTAGCAGCTTGGCGTGACTGCTGGGTGTGATGGTGGTGGTGTTGTGTGAGGTGATTGTAAAGTTAGATGAGGGGGTGGAGATCTGTAAGGGCTGAAGAGGAGTAGTTTAGTTTTGGCCTGGTTTAGAATGAGGTTTTGGTTGGTGATCCATGTTTCAGCCAGGGAAAAGCATTCTTGTGATAGGGAGAGGAGGTGGTCAAGGGAGTTGGCTGCACAGATTATGGTGGTATCATCTGCATATTGGACTAGTGAGGCTTTGGGAATGGTGGATGGTAGTTGATTAGTAAATAGGGTGAAGAGTAGAGGATCCAGGATGGAGCCTTGTGGTACCCCTAGGGAGACAGGCAATAAGGGAGAGAGCTGATTTTGTCATTTTACAGCTTGTTGCCTAATATCTAGATAGCTCTTAAACCAAGAAAGAGTAGAGATACTGAGGTTTAGGGTGGTTACTGTATGAAGCAGTTTTTCATGGTTGACCAAGTCAAAGGCTTTTGATAAGTCTAAGAGTGTTGCAGATACTAGCAGTCCGTTGTTTCTGTGGTTATTGATGCCATTAGTGAATGATGTAAGTGCGGTGATGGTGCTATGGAAGGGTCTGAAACCATGTTGCTGTGTGGATAGTAATTTGTTTTCTAAGAGGTACTTCATCAGTTGCATGTGGACAACTTCCTCTAGGAGTTTTGATAGGGGGATAGTATAGCTATAGGCCTATAGTTACGGAGTTTTACAGAGCTAGCCCCTTTATGCAGTGGTGTTATAGGAGATATTTTCCAAAGCTGGGGTACTTTGCACTCAGAGATAGATCTGTTTATTAGTATAGAGACAGGATAGGCTACTGATTCTGTGGCTAGTTGAAGATATTCAGAAGGCGCTTTATCGGCGGCTGTAAGTTTTTGGAGTAATTTTTGTACGATCTTGGTTGGCACTGGGTTGAAGGTGAAGATAGGGTGACTGAGACTTGTTTTGGGTGAAGAGGATGTTGTTGTTGTTGTTGTTGTTGTTGGAGATGGGCTGTTGGGGCTCTGTTGGATGTTGGCTAGGGTTTGGATAGTTTCCTGTGAAGAATTTGTTGACCTGTGTGGGGATATTGCCTTGGTTGTTCACTATTTTGGGGGTGGTTTTCCCTGGTTGCATTACAGTGTTGACAGCAGTCCAGAACTTTTTTGGGTTGTTAATATATTTATTCTGTATATTTTGGTAGTAGGAGATTTTGTCTGTTTTAATAAGTTGTTTGACTTTGTTACGTAACTGAAGGTATGTTTGTTTATTTGGGATTTGCTTTTATGATAGTTTGTCCATGCTTTGTTCCTATCTCTGAGTAATGTTTTAGTACTTAAACTTAGCCAAGGAGCATGTTTAGTTCTGATTCTTGTAGTTCTGGGGGGGGGGGGCATGGTGGTTTAGTATGTTAGTGAAGGTAGTATTGAAGTATAGTAGTGCTTCATTAATGTCTAAAGTTTTTAGGGGGGGTCCAGTTACATAGCTTTAGG
Organism: Protopterus annectens; assembly: GCF_019279795.1. Classification (NCBI taxonomy): domain Eukaryota; kingdom Metazoa; phylum Chordata; order Ceratodontiformes; family Protopteridae; genus Protopterus; species Protopterus annectens. The sequence continues at coordinate 1,985,563,677 of NC_056741.1, forward strand.
TCATTATTGAAGTGGAGTTGGTTGAAGTTTTTTCTATTCCTATATTCCCTGACAGTTTCTTGGACCAGTTGGGGAGTTTTGCTTCATATTAGAAATGTAGCTAGGTGGTCGCTGAGGGTGTCTGGCAGGCACGCAGCATGAGATATATGGGAAGGATGAGATACCAGTATCCAGTCTAGTATAGATCGATGTTTGGTTCTCTTGTCTATTCTGGTGGGGGAAGTTATAAGTTGGGTTAGTCCATGTAGGTTGATGTGGGAGAGACGGTTTAGACTGGAGCAGTTGTCCCGGTCAATATTAAGGTCGCATAATAGGATGTTTTCTTGGGGAAGTGTGTTGGTGATCCATTCTAGGAGTTTTTCTGTGGTGGTAATATTGTTCCCTGGGGGATGTAGCATCCTATAATGTTGATGTGCTTATGTGGGTTAAGTTTCAGTTTAGCGAGGGTGAGTTCAGTGTTATTTAAGTCTGGGGTTGTTATGTCTAGTTGTTCTAAGATAAGGTGAGTTTTATATAGTATAGCTACTCCTTCACCCTTTTTTCCTACTCTGTCATTTCTTATTATATTGCAGCCTGGTGCTGTGATTTCTTTATCGTGGATTTGTGGCTTTAGCCAGGTCTCTGTCAGAATCACAATAACTGGATGGTAAAAGGAAATTAAGGCATGGCAGTCATGGAACTTGTTTAAGATGCTTCTAATATTTAGATTTATGATAAGGAGTGAGTTTGTGGGCCTTTGGAGTAGGGTTGTATTTAGGTCAGGGATTGGTCTGTCTGGACTGAGTGGGCCTGGGTTAGGGTGTATGTCACCGCAGCAAATTAGTGCTGTTTGCAGGTGTACATAAAGTTTGACTAGTTTGTTAATGCGTTTTGTGTACTTAGACATAGTGTGGGATTGGCTATTTGATGGGTATAGTTTGTGTCTGAGGTGGTGGATAATGGTGGTGTGACAGTTGTATGGGGTTAGTTGAGTATAAGGTTTGGGGTTTGTAGTACTGAGGGATGCTCCTTAGTTAGGGATGAATAGTATGTACGTAAGTGGTGTACTGGTAATGGAGGTTAGCAGAGTGAGGGAAGAGATGCAAATGGTATATATTAAGAGTTGAGTGTGTGAGGGTTTAGACAGTGATATCATGATGTAGGTGTGTAGGTTAGTAAGAGGTGTGTTGGAAGAGGCTAGTGTAGGGAGTGAGAGAGTGTTGATAGAAGGTGTATGAATCTTAATTGGATGGTAGGTTTGATTGATTGGGGAGGGGTGCTGGAGGTGGCAGAGGTTAGGTGTGGAGTATAGGTACAAAAGTAACTGAAGTGGGGGTGGGTGGGAAATGGGGGTAGGGGAGTGGAGTGAGCCTGAGAGTAGCGAGGGTGAATGGAGCGGGAACAAACTGAGCCACAAACCAAGCCTCCTGTATTTGCTAGAAAAACAATCACTCAGGAATAGCTTGTGGGTCTCAGGTACGTAAGACCCTTTCAGAATTTAACTGCCAGATTGCCTACATATGGTTGCTGTGAGGTTAAAATTGTACTGTAGTGTGTGCAGTTTTACACTACATATAGATTAGGAATGAGCAGGGACAGTTTAGGAAGGGTAGCTGGAAATAAGGCTTTACATTTGGGGCTGGGGAATTAGTAGGTTAGTTATCTAAGGGGTTTCTGCCATCTAGTGGCTAAAGTGGGGAAAAATATATCTAAATCTGAAGGTGGTTAGTTTGCCGGCAGTTCATTTTCTCCGTGCGGTTGTGCTAGCTAGTAATCATAAAACACTTATTAAAGCATTCATTAAATATATTAAACCTACACTTTCAAATTCCCTTTAAGTTTTTTGGCAGACAGAGGGAGGGTAATTCCTTAATATTTGCAGGTCGGGAGGGTTGAAATGGTTTGGGTTCCTACCAGGAGAGCACCAGTTTCTTTCTGTGTCTTTAGTAAGCGGCATGCACGGACCACAGAGACACCAAAATGAATGGTATGGGGACTGAATTTAAAAAAATATATATTTACACACAGTCTAACTCCTTTCTCTTGATGAGATGCAATTAAGACCTATGAACATCAAGGAAATGAAGAGCATACTCTCTTTTGTTGGTAAAATTTGGGGAAAATACTGGCAACTGAATGAATTGGCTGATTATTATTTTTCATGGTTACTTCAAGCATAAAAGAGGGATTAGTATGGAAAAAAAGCCTGTCCTTGTGAAAAATTATGTATGGTGACTTGGAAGATAATGCTTGCAATTCAGAAATTCTCTTTGACAAAGTAATGGCTACTAGAAAATTGTCTTCCATGATGGAAACTTTAAGTCACAAGAAGCCACTGGTTCGAAAGGTCCTTGAGTCAAGACCCTGTAATACAACAGTGAGGTCCCAAGGTGGGGATGGATCTTTAGTGGGCAGCCATAGCAAGAGATGCCCTTCATAAAGGCTTTGCATAATCTAAAAGTAGACAGAAATTGAGACTGGCTACTCTCATGAAAGTTGGAGACTGCTGCAAATTAAAGTTTGATATTGGAAAAACTTGCCCTTTCTTTGAACAAGGTGCTGAGAAAAAGCAAAATGTCTGAAACAGGAGCAGAGAAAGGATCAATATTTTTACTCATAGTCCATACAGCAAATATTTTCCACTTACTACTGTAGACCTTCTTGTTGGATATTTTCGAGTGGATAAAATGATGTTATGGGCCAGGGAAGCAAGCCTGGACTGTCTTACTGTTGTCAGAACTGGAGAAACAAAGCAGTTAGTTTGAGGACCTGGAGATTGGGATGTTGCAAATCAAACAGGTGAGAGAGGAAGCCCTGTCTTGGCTCCAGTATCCACAAAGGATATCTTGGGTAAGACCAAAGGAAGGAAAACCAAATCTGTTGATGCCAGAAGAGGGCAATGAGGATGGCTGAACTCTTCAACCTGCCTGCCTTCTGCAGAAATTTCAGGATAAGAGGGAGAGGGGGATAAGCATACAGGAGATATGGGGGTCAATTGTGCACCAGAGCATCCCCCGGGGACTCCCTCGGAAGGGGGATCAGAGCAAAGAACTTGGAACTTGCTGCACTTGAGGGGAGAAGCAAAAAGGTCACAGCAAGGTTGACCCCAGTGTTTGAAGATCATATTCATCACTGAATGTGTGAGGGATCACACTTGTGGAATCAGGATCGATCTGCTGAGCCCGTCTTCCAACTCATTGGTTTCCCCCGGGATATGCATTGCAACCAGAAAACAGTCCAAAGACATCTCCCATTCTCACACCCTCATGGCCTCCTTGCACAACAGGTAAGAACGGGTTCTTCCTTGCTTGTTGATGTACCAGGCAACAGACATGTCGGTGAGAATAGCAATAGTCCCTACAGGGAGAGCATCCTGAAAGTCTTGCAACGTTATGAGAACTGCTCTCATCTCGAGGACACTGATAGGCATCCTGGTCTCAAAGGAGGACCAAGTGCACTGGACCATCCTTTCCTCGTAATGCCCCCCCACCGCAACTGGGAAGTGTCTGTGGTCACTGTGGTTATCGGGGGGGGGGGGGTAGATGGTCTGCCTAGAAAGGGGTCATCCAATTGAATCAACCAGCAAATATGAAATTTGGAAACTGGTATCAGTTTGATGGGGACAGACAAAGATTGGTAGAGAATCTATCACTGCACTGCTAGCGTCCATTGAAGGAGTCACATAAAAAATCTTGCCAGTGATACTAACAAGATCACTGCTGACATGGACCCTAGGGCTTGCAAGATTAGACATGCCAGGGTAGACTGGTGAGATAACAGTTCCTGAACTTGACTCCTCAGTGTCATTATGTGGTGCAGAGGAAGAGAGACTATTTGGTCCCTTGTGTTTAACTGTGTTCCAATGAACTCTAGGTTCTGTACAGGAGTCAGATTGGACTTGTCCAAATTTATGGTGATTGCCAGGGAATGTGATATTTGGATCAGACAGTCTGTGGATCAGACAGTCTTTGGCTTGGAGAAGTTGATGCTTCATGGGGGCAGTTAGGAGACAATTGTCTAATTATGGAAACACCTGGAATCCTTTGAGTCTCATGTGAGCTGCTACGACTGTCATACTTGAACACCCGGGAGACTGTGGTGAGTCCAAAGGGCAGTGCTCTGAACTGGAAGTGATCGGCTCCCATCAGAAAGCACAGTTATTTCCTGGAGTGCCTATTTTTATGTGATAGTATGCATTCTTGAGATCTACTGAGCATATCCAATCATCCTTGCATAACAATGGCAGCATGGACTGGACTGTAACTATTTGGAACCTCAACTTCTTTACATACAGATTCAATCTGCTTAGATCCAATATGGCTCTTAGGTCCCCTGTCTTTTTTGGCACCAAAAAGAAGTGGGAGTAGGTTCTGAATCCTCTTTGATCAGTCGGGACCTCTTGGATGACTCTTTTTTGCAGCAGTTTTTTTGAACTTCTTGCGCCGTTTGCTCCGTCTGACTGTGTGGCACATTGGAGAGTTTCTTGCTGGTGTCTGGGGGAGGTATGGAAAAGGGAATGTAGTATCCTCTGGATATTACGCTTAGCAACCAGGGGTTTTGTCAAGCAAGTCCAGGCTTCTGAGTGCAAATCAACTCAATCTCTGACTGCATCCAGAGATGGACAGTTGAGCAGAGCTTCAGGAGTGCTGAAAGGGCTTGTCAGAAAACGTCTCTCTAAAGCCCAGATTTTGCGGACCCCATCTGCCCCTGGAGAGACATCTACCATTATACCATCCTCCTCTGTCTCTGAAAAGTACAGTTTTGTACCTACCATAAATGTAGATGTACGAGTGTTCACCCTGCTGCAGTCATCACACTTGGGTTATCCTGTCGTCAGGCGGTCCCGCAGTCGGACGGAATTCCAAAGTCTTGGTCCGGCGTCGGGTGCTGTCGCCTCTTCCCTGACGTCAGTGCGCCAGGGGTATATATAATGCAACCGATGTCCCAGATGTCAGGTGCCCCCAAAAAAGGTGGTCAGAAATTAGTACCAAATGGAGTAACCTCTGCACAAATACAAAATCCCTTCAGCTATAAGCAAATACATCAGTAAGGTATTGAAGAGATTTAGTCAGTAGATCAGAGGGGATGGAGGGAGGGTAACCTGGACTGCAGCAGGGTGAACACTCGAACATCTACATTTATGGTAGGTACAAAACTGTACTATGTTCATCGTGTTACCCTGCTGCAGTCATTACACTTGGGTTGAATCCCAAAGCTAAGGTGGGGGGGGGGGTATCATAGAGGGTTAGTGGAGGCTATAAGGCCCTGCAGAACTACAGTGGCGAAGTCCGCCCTGGTCTTAGAGTAAAGAGGTAAGTGATAGTGTTTGGTAAAGGTGTGTACTGAACTCCAAGTTGCAGCTTCTAAAATCTCCTTGGTTGGAACCCCCCTGAGAAAGGCTGTAGAGGTAGCTGTTGCCCTGGTAGAGTGGGACCTAATGGTAGCAGGAACTGGTTTCCCATGATGGGTATAGCAGAAACGTATGCAATGACCTATCCATTTGGAAATGGTTGGCTTTGATATAGCCTTCCCTTGAGAAGCTGTAGCATAGGATACAAAGAGCTGGTCAGATTTTCTGAAAGCCTTAGTTTTGTCCAAGTAGTAACGAAGTCGCCTGTGAATGTCCAAGGAATGCAGGAGTCTCTCACCTTTGCTCTGTGGATTTGGGAAGAAGGTGGGTAAGTGGATGGTTTGATTTAAAGCCACACTGGAAACCACCTTAGGCATAAAGGAAGGATTAGTTCGTAGAGAAACTCTGTCTTGATGAAAAATGAGGAAAGGTTCCACAGCCATTAGTGCCTGTAGCTCTGAGACTCTTCTAGCTAAAGTTATTGCTAGGAGCAGGGCAGTCTTCCATGATAGGAACTGAAGACCTGCAGAGAAAGCTGGTTCAAAGGGAGGTAGCGTTAGTTTTTCCAGAACAAAACTGAGGTCCCATGTTGGTGTAGGAGCTCTCCTGGGTGGTCTAATGTTTTTTGCCCCTCTGAGGAACTGCCTTAGAAGAGGATGTGAAAATAAAGGTGGATCCGTGTTGTAGTGAGCTGAAATAGCTAAAGCATGGATTTTAATGGAGGAAAAAGAAAGTCCTTTGTGCAACATCTCAGCTAAATACTGTAGAATGTGAGGCTGAATTGTGTCTTGGCCTTTAGCTTGGTTCCAGGCACAAAATCTTTTCCATTTGTCTGAATAAGCCTTCCTGGTGCTTGGTCTCCTGGCTTCAAGAATAACATCCAGAACTGCTTGTGAAAGAGGATCTGGTTGGATGTTTAGTTGATTTGCCATGCAGCCAGATTTAAAGTTTTGAGCTGGCTGTGAAGAATCTGATTGTTTTGTTGTGTGAGCAAATGGGGGATTTGAGGCAATATCCATGGAGGGCTGTGGGCCATATTTCTCAATAGCGGGTACCAGTGCTGGCATGGACAGTCTGGGGCTATGAGAATCAGTCGTGGTCTCTCCTTTTTGACTTTCAGAAGAACCTTTGTGAGGAGTGGCAATGGAGGGAAGGCATATACTGTCAGGTTTTTCCAAATGAAAGAGAGTGCGTCCACTTTCCAAGCTTGTTGGTGAAATGTCCTTGTACAAAATTTTGTTAGTTGATAGTTTTGAGGACTGGCAAACAGGTCTATGTCTGGAAGGCCCCATTTTTGAGTTATCATTGCAAATATTTGTGGATCTAGTTTCCACTCGTGGGGATCCTTGATGTTTCTGCTGAGGTCGTCTGCCAATGTGTTGTTCTGTCCTGGCAGGAATTGAGCTTGTAACTGAATTTGGTAAGCCAGAGCTGTGTTCCATAAGATCACTGCTTGCCTGCATAGAGGGAAGGAATGTGTACCCCCTTGTTTGTTTATGTACCACATTACTGTGGTGTTGTCCGTCTTTATTGCAAGTTGTCCTGGATGTAATAGATCCTTGAAGGCTGTCAGAGCTTTCGGTACAGCTAGCATCTCTTTTTGATTTATGTGCAGATTTCTTTGATCTGCAGTCCATAGGCCTTGAATGCATTGTCCTGCCATGTGTGCCCCCCAGGCGTAGTCTGAAGCATCTGTTGTGATAGTTTGCCTGGCTGGGGGCAAGGTGAAAGGCTGACCCTTGTTGAGGTGACATGCCTGTAACCACCATAGAAATTCCTGTTGTAGGCAGGGAATGAGAGATATCATCGTGTCCAAGCTGTGGCTGTGTTGAGACCATACGCTTTTTAGGTACCACTGTAATTTCCTCATATGCAGCTTTGCAAATGGTATTATTAGTATGCAAGATGCCATGAAGCCCAAGGCCTGTAGAATTTTTCTTGCAGTTAATTGGGTCTTTGTTGCCATTGTCTTGAAATATTGAGTCAGTTGTAGTTGCTTGTCTGGCGTAAGATAAGCCTTCTGGGCCGTTTGTATTCAAGCTGGCACCCAGGAATGTCATTTTTTGTGAGGGTACTAGTTTTGACTTATTTTCGTTTACTGTGTACCCCAGACAGTTTAGTAGATGCTTTACAAAGGCCAGATGATGTAAGAGAATATCTTTGCTTTCTGCTTGGATGAGGCAGTTGTCCAGGTATGGATATATTTGAATTCCTCTTTGTCTGCAGTATGCAATTACTGGTGCCAGGCATTTTGTGAAGACTGTGGGCGCAGTAGATAAGCCAAAGGGCAGTGCAGAGAATTGGTAATGGGTTGAACCTGCAATGAAACAGAGGTATCTTCTGCAACATTGTCTGACAGGGACATGCAGGTATGCCTCCTTGAGGTCCAACGTTACTAGCCATGCTTCCTTGCCCAACATGGGAAGTAGCTGCTGTAGTGTTAGCATCTTGAATTTGGGTACTTGTATGTGTTTAGAATTGAAAGGTCCAGAATTGGTCTCCAGGCATTGTCCTTTCTGGGCACTAGAAAGAGTCTTGAGTAAAATCCTTGGCCTTGCTCTCGAGCAGGTACCAGTTGAATGGCTCTCATGTCCATGAGAGCTGTAATTTGCTTTTGTGCCTCTGCCCATTGATTTTGTGGCAGGTTTGGCATTCCTCTTTTCATTGGCAAGGTGTGAAAGTGGAATCTGTATCCTCTTAAAATTATGTCTAGGACCCATTTGTCCTTTGTGACAATGTGCCAGTTGTCTGCAGAAAGTGCGAGTTTTCCCCCCAAGGGGGCTGCCAAGAGAGTATTGCTTGGCCAGATGAGGTGCAAGTCATTGAGTTTGTCTTCTGGTGGATTGAGACCTGTCTTCTCCTCCCTTCTGTGTTGTAGTGCCCCATTGGCGAGGTTTATACTGGGCTTGTGGTTGTCCTCTGCCCCTTGGGTGTCTGTATTTACCCCTCTGTGGTCTGTCAGTAGCTGGAAAGGACCAATTTTTTGTTGGCCAGTTTCTGCTGAAGCGAGGGGGTTGTACCTGTAGGAAATCTTTGACTGTCTGCATAGATTTTGCCTTATCCTCCATTTTCTTTAAAACAACTTCTGCTCTAACTCCAAAAAGAACATCCTGCTGTAAGGGAGCATCTAGTAGTTTTGCTTTAACATTATCAGGCAGAGTTTGTTCCTTTAACCAAGCATGCCTACATATAACGGACCCAGTAACAGCTGCTCTGCAGGAGGCCTCCAAAGAATCAAACCCACATTGTAAGGTATGTTTGCCCACCTGCTCAGTGGCGTGCAACAGATCCTGTACTTCTTTCAATTCAGATTGTTGAGGGAGAGTGGTTATTCTTTGCTTTAACTGAGAGATTAGGAATTGCTGATACTTAAGCATGTGAAATTGACAATTCAGTGCCCTCATAGTTAGTGTGGCTGAGGTGTAAACCTTTTTCCCCCACCTGTCTAGTGCTCTAGAATCCCTCTCAGAAGGTACTGGGTTTTTAGCCATAGAAGCCTTAGCCCCCTTGGGACCCTGGGAGATAGTCTCTGGGTCAGCTACAGGGCTTTTGTAAAGAAATTTGTGTGAATCAGGCACTCTATAGTATCTGTCTGGCTTAGCCGGAGCAGGAGGAAGAGAGTCTGGGTTCAAACTGGATTCTAAATGGACATCATCCACAATGTCCAAAACTGGTGGGATGGCAAGTGGTCTGTGTTGGGGGAGTAAAAGTAACTCTCTGAGCCTTTTCTTCGAGTCAGAGTAGTCCTGACCTTCCCAGTGAAAATGTTCCCTCATAGTGTGTAAAGTTTCCCCAAAGGAGTAGTCTTCAGGAGGAGAAGCTGAGGGAATAGAGTCCTCAGCATCAGAATCTTCATAAGGAGAGAAGGAGTAATCTCGGTCCTCAGGGGAATCTGAAGAAATGAACACTTGTTCAGAGGATGCATAACCTTCCTCTTGTCTAGGCCTTTTGTCAGGAGGGGGCTGGGAACCCCTGATTAAAGAAATCAAATCTTCAGCCATTTTGAGCATCTGTTTCTTAGGCATGGGGTCTTGAACAGGAGACTGAAGTGCAGTCCTTTTAGATTTAGTAGGAGTCTTCGACTTAGAAAACGTTTTAATGGTGAGAGTCGTCGGTCTGAAAATGCCTTCAGAAACCGATGGCGTTTCTGTAGCACCGACGTCTTTTGTAGCAATGTCGTCGGAAGGGCCTGAACTAAATGGCTGCGTCGGCCTGGTGCATTCCGCCAAAATTTCCGTAGTGGTCTCGGGTTCCAGATCTGCGGTAGTCAGGGGCTGCGTCGGAGCCTCACTGAGGACCGGAGAACCGTAGACCGGATCAGCCGAGGCCTCGGAATCTGGCTTAGGCCTGGGGCTGTCTGTCCTTATCCTTGCGTTTTTTGTGCACGCCGGTAGTCGGTTGCTCCGACAGCATGGTGTAGTTAAATTTCCTACCGAAGTAGTGTCGTGTGAAATCAAAGCTTCTTTTAATAGTACGCTTATTAAACCTAGCACAAAACCGACAAGTAGTGACGTCGTGGTCTGGGCCTAGGCAAGGTATGCAATAAGAATGAAAATCCTTATGAGGTATTTGCTTCCCACAAGAAATACAATTGTTAACTTTTTCTGACATCGGTCTGAGGCAAGAAAAGTTTCCCCAATGGGGTACTTAGCTTTATAGAAGACTTTGATCTGAAATTCGAATTCGAAAATCTCAGGAGTCGGCCAACCGGCACATGTGAACTGCTTCTGCTTCGGGCACCGCGCAGCAAGAAAGACTGAAGAAAATGGCGTCGGTTGCATTATATATACCCCTGGCGCACTGACATCAGGGAAGAGGCGACAGCAACCGACGCCAGACCAAGACTTTGGAATTCCGGCTGACTGCGGGACCGCCTGACGACAGGATAACCAAAGTGTGATGACTGCAGCAGGGTAACACGATGAACATCAAGGATTCCTGTGCGGGTCCTTGAAAGGCCCTCAAGACTTATGGAACCACATTTCCTTACAACCACACTGGTTCCTGAAAAGGACCTTTGTGGCATAGAAAATTTGATTCCTATGGTAAAAACAGTCTTCCCATCCTTTTCACTGCATCCCAAATAGTGATGAGTCATCAAAAGGGGCATTAACAAATGACACCTTAAAGGGCTCTGCGAAGTCACAGTCTCATCTGGGCATCTCTCCTTAGGGACAGGACTGAACCAGCAGCTTGAGAGGAACCTCCCGCAGTACAGCAGATTAGCCTTATTGAGAAATTGGTAGTAGATGTCAGAGTGGCCATCTTGGGAGAAAGTTTCTAAAGTCCTCTGCAGACATGGATTCAGAGAGAGAATCTGACAGCTCCTTGATCACACCTCTCTTAAGCCAGGGAAATTGAGCCAGATAGTTCAATGACCTCAGCTCAAAGGTGGCTGAGGCATAAATGTGCTTTCCTAATCTGTCCAGCACTCTAGACTCCTTGTTAGGCAGATGGACATTGGCAGACTCCTCTGCCAGTTCTTTCTTAGTGGCCGCTGCCACCACCATGATGGCATCAACGACAGGACTCTTGCTCCAATGTTTCCTGTTGCCCAGTGGTACCAGAAACCTATTAGGGCACTTAGGGATTGGCTCAATGGTATCTGGGTCCTTCCAAGCCCAGCGGGATACCAGGTCAACAAGCTCATCAGACAGGGGAGTCACACAGGATGTCGACGGGCCTGCTCCGAAAGCCTCCAAGAACACGGACTCCTCAGGAGGAGGAGGTTGGACAGATCACTCACCTTTCTACTTCAGGATCTCTAGAATGTTTCGGAAGGAGATGTCATCAGGTGGGGGATCAAGGGGATCCTTCTCCCTTATCAAAGTCAGTGTCTTCAGTTAATGACTCCAATGAGGAGTTGATGTGCCTCCTTTTGCAAGTCTTCCTCCATGGGACTTCCACTGTGGGGTACTCAGGAGAAGTATCGGAAGAAGGGGATCCTTCCTGCATTGGAATATCTTGGAGACTGCTTGTGGCAGGAAGACTCGAGACAGAATGAGTGGGATCAAGATCATGACTCAACAGGGGTGCAGGGGTAGGCTGCAGGGCATGAGAGGATGGCTCTCTACTAAGGAAGAATACCCCTTCCACTACTTGGAAAGTAGTCAATGGGCCCAGAGAAGTCCCATCAGTTTCCCTCACAGCAGAAGCAACAAATGGAAGATGGTCAGAACTCATTTCACATTAGTGGCCTCCAGAGGGAATCAGACCAAAGCTGTCAAAGGCCTAAGCGCCTAGGGGAAGAGACTGCTCCAACAAAGATGGAGCCAACACATTCCAAGAGACCCGGGCCTGACCTCTCGGCTCCAAGATCCACTCTGCTCTAAGGAAGCAGGGGCAGGGCTGATCAGGTGCACCATCGGCGTCAAGGAAGGTGGTTTCCTTGGTGCCAATGTCAACAATCTCGGGAGTCCCAAGCCCTGCAACTCCAAAATTGAGGGAGCGATCGGAGAAGGAGTTCCGATGGTGTGGACCGGAAAAGCTTACGGATCCGAATGGCTACAGAGACGACAATACCCCTATCTGAATCTGGGTCTTGAGGAATTTACTCATCATTCTGTCCATGTCTGCCTCAGACAAGCTTCTAGAAGACCTACAGGAAGCCAATAATTTCTCTAGTTATCCTCTCCCTTACACTACGTTTATCACTGACCCAGGTATTTATGAAAATTTCTCCACTGGGGTCTGGAATGTCTAGGCTTAGATGACATGGATTGCCCTGTCTGACTTGGGGACCTGCTTCAGGCCCTTGGATACATAGCCCTAGGATCCAAATGAAGTAGCCGAAGAGACAGGAGGGGATATAGCAATGACCTCAGTCCAATCTGAAGATGTCTGTGGATCTGGTAAGGTCAAAGACTTCTTCACATCTGAGGAAGTCTGATCCGAAGAATTCCTAGACTTCATCTTACGCTCCAAGGGGTATCTTGGGGAGGCAGCAAGAGACCTCTTCTTAGGCTCCTTGGAGGTGGAGGTTGAAGCCATGGAGCAGAAGCTGAGGACGGAAGTAGACCCCTCAAAGTCAGCTTATTGTGCCTATCCACTAGCATACACAAATTAAAGGAACAGCATATACCACAAGAGACATCGAAGTGTTCAGTGCTCAAACAGCAGATACACTCCCTGTGGGTATCTTGACTTGGGATCCTGTGCCCACAAGAAGTGCATCTCTTGAAACCAGGAGAAGGCTTTTCTGACATAACGGACATAGGAAGAACAGTGGCCGAAGCCAGCCAAAAAGAAACAGCCAAACTCCTGCTGTGAAACCTGTTACAAAGACATGTGTCTGGAGCATTTTTCCCTGGGCCTCCTCTGAAAATTGGCTTTGTTCCAAAGTCGTATTTTCCCAGTAAACAAATGTTAAATAAATAAATAAAATGTAATGGCAGTAAAACAGAATCAGCCATAAACTACAACTACCACACACACACTTTTTTTTTTTTTTTTTAAGGAAGAACTATAAGGCAGAAAGTACAGCGAAGAAAACAGCACACACTTGTGCCAACTGCAAACTGCCAAGATGAGAAGAGGCACACAACAGAAAGGGAAGAAACTTATAAAGACCTAACCTATTGCTCTAAACTACAAAACTACCAACTTAGACACACACTAACTAGTAAAAGCAAGGGAGGAAGAGCAAACTAGCTAACAGCAAAAACCTTTGAAAGGTTACAATTGCTCAAGAGAACTGGATCTTCTGTTTGTCTTCTGAATGCAGCAAATGAGATCTGAGGTGATTGGGTGGGTGTAGTGCATTATGGGTAGAGGGAAGAGCAGGAGAGTTGGATCCAAGTCTGGAAGATGTGGCAGACCCAGATCAGAGGTTCAGATCCGTGACTTACTGTGAGAGCAGGAAGAAGAGGATATCATCAGATGTTATAAATAAGAAATACACTCCTTACAAAATATAAATGACAGTTATGTACTTACCATAACGTTGGATCCATGTTATCTCATTTACATCCAGTTCAACGCTTAGGTTGTCGGATCAGACCTTGATGCCTTCTACCCGAGCTTTGGATCCGAAACCGATTTCTCCCCTACCCACAATTCCCTCCTTCTGTCTGATTTACGTCAGATCGAGTTTGCTGACTATTCTAATTATACAGACCAACTATAATGGAAGGGAATAATAATCTAAAAGCTTTCCATGCTTAGGAAAGATGATGTGAAACAGACAGGGTCTGAGTCGAGATCTGTCTGAACCCTAGATGATGCAATCACAATATGGCAGGGGGAAAGAGGGAGGAGTGTTGAACACGGATCTAAAGTTATGCTAAGTACATAACTATCATATTCAATATTGTCTAGTTTCGTCCAATTCAACGTCAGGGACAGATTCTCAAAGCTACATAAAAGTACCTTGGTGGACATGAGGAGGACATTCCTGAGGAAGGCAAAGCCAAAGGATATGGAAGCTCTAGACTGCACATCCAACTTATAGTGAGATATAAAGGTGTGAACCGATTACCAAGTTGCTGCTGCACAGGTGTCACTTATAGAAACTCTTTTTTTAAATCCTGTAGAAGTAGCCATTGCTCTAGAGGAATGAGCCTTGGGGTCTGAATGCAAAGGTAATCCTTGGGTTTTATTAAAAAAACAAAAAAAAAATCTTAACACATTTTGTCAGCCACTTTGGAAGGGTTACTCTGGATACATGTTGTCCTAGTTTTTTTTAGGAAAAGGAGACAAATAGTTGTTCTAACTTTCTAATATATTTGGCGCAGATTAAGTAAAATTTGAGCTGTCTGTGAACATCTAACGTGTCGCTCGCCTGTTTCTCATTAAAGACGAACAGGCGGGGTAGTTATTTTATACACTATTGCACAGAAACACATCAGTATGGACAGCAGCAGTACAAAATATAAATGAATGGATTAACTGACAGACTACACAGACATACATGCTTACATCTCAACAGCTTACTACAAAATGGCAGTCAGACTCGCATGTGCTCAGTATTTATACACTTGTGCAAGCCCCTAGAAAGCTTCTTAAAGGCATACACACATATTGATAATATAATGACATTTGAAAAGAAAAATGCAATTGTACAGACAATAAGAAATAAACAACATTCATGTCCAAGTTGCTGCGTATCTGCAATATGGTCTGGAAATGTGACCTGATCTAGTGATATAGCAATAAGAACTGGGTTTAGCAACAGGGACAGTCATTGGTGAACAACCTGCTTCAGGAGTTGTGGGATTCTTCTCAGGAACAGGGATGTTTACTGGAACGTCCTCTGGAACTGGAATGCTGGATAACTCACTCTAAGATATAAAGTCTCTCTCGCAGGTATGATACTGCAATTCTGACTCTGACACCGGTACCAAATGTTTCCGATTCCGCCTAAATTCTGCTTCTTGCGATTCCACAATGTATGCTCTTGGCTCTGGACATGCACTTTTCACAACATCAATCCAAACAAAACCTTTGGATGTCTTAATCCTCACTCTCATTCTCGTAATGGATTGAGGGGTCTGCTGGTCTTATCATAATAGAATTTCAGTAACAGCCAATGTGTTAAAGAAGCACTTATCCCAGATCTGTTGTTCTTGACACATGGAACCAATAATGAACTATTAATTGGTAGTGTGGTTCTGGTTTGTTTCGACAGAAGTCTATGTGCAGGTGAACCAAGAAGTTTATCATGAGGAACATTTCTGAGATTCAAGAAAACATCGCTATCATCTAGTTTTGACTTCTCTAGTAGTAGTTTCGTACTTTGAACCGCATGTTCTGCCAAACCATTTGACTGTGAATGCTCAGGGCTACTTATGACATGAGTAAAGTCCCACTCATCAGCAAATCTTTTGAACTGCTGGATTGTAAAGTGTGTACCAGTCAGAAATAACTTTGTGCAGACTACCATGAATGGCAAATGATGCTTCATCTTAGTAATGACACTACTGGACTCTAGATTAGGAAGTAGGTCAATCTCGAACCAATTTGCATAAGAGTCTACTAACATCAAGTAATGTTGACCATTCCATTCGAAAATGTCTGTAGCTACTTGTCAGGAATCTGGTATAGCTTAAGTGGTTCTTTCTGTTGATGTGGTTAGTACAATTATATACAGAACAAGATGAAAGTACTCTCTCTCTCTCAATATCCTGTGACTTAGAAGGCCAAAATACTAGTCCTCTTGCCCTTCTTTTGGTAGAATCAGTTCCTGGGTGGCCACGATACAAATTAGTAATATACTCTTCTTGCAAGGACTTTGGAACATTTACTTTTGGACCTTTCATGATGATACCACTGACAAAAAAATCTCATCTCTGTAAGGAAAATAAAGTTGGAAGTCATGAGTCAAACAAGATTGCTTTGACGGCCATCCTTGACTGATAAAGTGGTTGAGCTTCTGAAGAACTGATCTGTGGCTGTATGACTTCTAAGCTCATCAAGACATGTGGAAGAAAAAATTCTCACTTCCATGACTTCAAAATCAAGTTTCTCATTTCCATGCTGTTCAGTGGTACTTCTGGGCAATCTAGATAAAGTATCAGCAAGATAAAGAAGTTTGCCTTTTATGTAGACAAGACTGAAATTACACTTTTGCAATCTGAGCATCATGCACTGCAATCTGGCTGGAGCTGTATGCATAGACTTACTCAAAAAAGTGAGTAGAGGTTGGTGATCAGTTTCAATCTGGATAGGTCTACCATAAATATAATCATAGAACTTTGAACATGCAAACACAATTGCCAAGAGCTCTTTATCTGCCCATACTGAATTTCAGGTTGGGTTAGAGGCCTGGACGCACAGGCTACTGGTCTACCCTCTTGAAGAATGTTTACACCAAGACCAAATTTCGAAGCATCAAAAGAAAAAATAACTGGTTTGTGAACATCATAGTATCTGAGAGTTGGTGGATGGGCAATTCTCTGTTTCAGGACATCAAATGCTCTCTGGTGTTGTTCTGACCATGACCAAGATGCATCTTTTGCGTGTCAGCTCTCTGAAAGTTGGCTCAAGTCTGGAATGAACTTGCCTAGGCAGTTACAACCAAAAAAATCACCGGTTAGACAGAACAACCAAAAAATCATGTTTACTGGTCCTGGTTTTGGTCTGAGTTTTACTCTGGTTGCCTAGGCAGTTAACCATGCCAAGAAAACCTTGTAGGGCTTGAACACTGTCTGGAGCTGGCATCTCAAGAATTGCTTTTTGCGCTGAAGGATCTGGTCGTAAGCCTAAATTAGTAAATAAATGAGCAGCTTAAGTAGCTTCTATTAGCCTGAACTTGCACTTCTGAGGATTTATTTATTTATTTTATTTACATTTGTTTATAGGGAAATTCCAACTGGACGCAAGGTCCTTTTTCAGCTGATGCCCGGGGAGATCATGTACATGATAGAGATACAAAGTTGCAGCAATTGTAAACAACATTACAGGTTGTTGGCTTTAATACAATAACAAGATATTGATTATCAACTGTATATACAGTAAATGTTGCAAGTTAAGATACTTTCTTGTTGTTTATAATATTAGTAACAAAGTTGTCAGAAAAGATGTTAAAGTATGTAAAGACAACTAGCTATTTCTGACTGTGGTTAGTAGTGGCGGTAGTATAGTTGGGTTAAGAGTCTTGGTGGGGGGGGGGTAAGGGGGGGTGTTAGTCTGGATTAGAACAAGGACAAAGCCAGTGCAAATTTAAGTGGAATTTGACCACAGTCTTGAAAAGGCAGCTGGAAAGTAGAGTAGTTATAGAGGGTGGAAGATTGTTCCAACGTTTAGATATGGTACATGAAAATATGGCTTCTCCTGCTGAGTTTTTGGGGTTGATAACAGTGAGTTGATTTTTGTTGCTTGATCTTAGGGGCCTAGTGGGGTGATAGGGCTGGAGAAGGGTTTGAAAGGAAGGGATGTTAAGGGGGCAGTTAATAAGTTTATGAGCGAGGGTGAGTTGATTAAAGTGAAGGCGTTGTGGGAGTTCTAGCCAGTTTAGTTCTTTAAGGGAGATGCAATGATGGCTACGGTAGGAGGGTCCAGTGGCAAATTTAGCAATTTTGTTGTAACAAGCATCCAGCTTGTGTAGGTCTGTCCGTTTAAGGTTGGTAAGTATGGGGGATGCATAGAGTAGGATGGAGATTAGCTGGGAATTGGCTATGGAGATTCTAGCTGCCTTGGTTAGGAATTGGTGGCTTCGATATAATGCACCAAGTTTCTTGTGAACTTTTTTATTGTGAGAGATATGTGGGTGTCAAATCTAAGTTTGTTGTCTATTTCCACACTGAGTAAATTTGTGTGTACTAATGGAGAGATGATGTCATTGTCTTTGGAAAGAATGTTGAAGTAGGAGGGATGTTTTAGGTGGCTTTGGAAGGTTGGAACAGAAGTTTTGTCTTACTTGGTTTGAGTAGGAGCTGAGCATTGGATAGCCAGCTTTCTACAGAAGAGAATGATTCCAGTGTGATTTGTTGTAGTTCTGGTAGAGTGGGGGCAGAGCAGATGAGAGTAGAGTCATCTGTGTACTGTATAAGAGATGCTTGTGTGGTGGCAGTATGTAGGTTGTTAGTGAAAAGTGAGAATAGCAGAGGGCCAAGGATGGACCCTTGGGGAACTTCTAGAGTAACTGGGAGGCAAAGTGATACGTTATCGTCCCAGATTACTGATTGCTGGCATCCATGTAGATAGCTGTGGAACCAGCTGCAGGCTGACTGTGAGAAGTAGCTCATGAGATACCATGTCAAAGGCCTTTGAGAGTTCTAGAAATACGGCAATAGAGAAGAGGCCATTGTTTTTGTGATGAAGTATAGAGTTGGTGAAGGAGAGCAGAGGTAGTGCTGTGATATGGCCTGAAACCATGTTGGGTTTTGGAGAGGAGATTACTAGCTAGGAAGTTGTTGGAGACAGTACAGTTGTGTACACTTACCATAAATGTAGATGTTCGAGTGTATTCACTGTTGCAGTCATTACATTTGGGTTATCTGCTTGCAGTAGCCCTCAGTCGGCCTGATTAACAAAGTCTTGGGTCCTGCATCGGCTGCTGTCCCTTCTTCCGTGAAGTCAGGTCATCAGGGGTATAAACATGCAGCCGACGCCATTACATCAGTCTTTCTTGCCCCAGATGTCAGGTGCCCCCCTTAATGGGAAGCAATTAAATCTATAAATATACAAGGTTATACCTCCAACAAAAAAGCAAATACTCCAAAAAGCTTTTCAGCATAATAAAGGAGAGTATAGGTATAGCCAACAGATGTAAAGGGTCTGGAGCGAGGGTAACCAGGACTGCAACAGTGAATACACTCGAACATCTACATTTATGGTAAGTGTACACAACTGTACTATGTTCTTCGTGTTTCACTGTTGCAGTCATCACATTTGGGTAGATTCCCAAAGCTAAGGATGGGAGGAGGAATTTAGATAGCATTAGGACCAGCTATAAGGCCCTGCAAGACTGCAGTGGCAAAGCCAGCTCTGAATTTAGAGAAAATTGGCAGATGGTAATGCTTGGTAAAAGTATGCACAGAACTCCAGGTAGCAGCTTCTAGGATGTCCCTGGTAGGGATGCCTCTGAGAAAGGCTGTAGAGGTAGATGCAGCCCTGGTTGAGTGGGTTCTGATCCCCTGTGGGATAGGTTTTTCATGGTGCTTGTACCAGAAATTAATGCAATAGCCTATCCATTTGGAAATGGTTTGCTTTGAAATAGCCTTCCCCTCTGCCCCTGCAGCAAATGCCACCAGCAGTTGTTCAGATTTCCTTTGAGGTTTAGTCCTGTCCAAGTAGAATCTAAGTGGTCTGTGCACATCTAATGGGTGCAGTATCCATTCCCCTTTGTTCTGTGGATTAGGAAAGAAGGTTGGCAAATTAATGAACTAATTACGGGCCACACTGGATACCACCTTGGGCATGAAGGAGGGACTGGTCCTGAGGGACACCCTGTCTGCATGAAAGGTAATGAAAGGCTCCACTGCCATAAGGGCCTGTAATTCAGATAGCCTTCTTGCCGAAGTGATTGCTAAAAGAAAAGCTGTTTTCCAAGAAAGGAATTTTAAGTCTGCAGTAGCACATGGCTCAAAAAGGGGGAGAGTGAGTTTCTCTAATACAAAGTTAAGGCCTCAGGCTGGAGTTGGGGCTCTTCTGGGTGGTTGTAAATTCTTGGCCCCTCTGAGGAACTGCCTGAGCAGTGGATGAGAGAAGAGGGGAGATTCTGTGTTATAATGAGCTGAAATGGCTGAGGTGTGAATTTTGATGGAGAAGACAGGCCCTTGTGAAGCATCTCAGTTAAGTATTGTAAAATCTGAGGTAAATTGGGAACTGCTGTGCTCATCCCTTGAGATTGGTTTCAGGCGGAGAAACTTTTCCATTTTTCATTTTCTACTACTAGACCTCCTTGCCTCTAAAATGATATCCATCATTGGTTTATTGAGGGATGATAAAGGCGAGATTAGGTAATTAGCCAGGCTGCTAGGTTCAGTGTTTGAAGCTGAGGGTGCAGAATCTGGTTCTCCTGCTGAGACAATAGGGTAGGAGTCTGAGACAGGTGCTATGGGGCTAACAGTGACACACTGCACAAGAGGGGGGTACCAGTGTTGGCGCGGCCAGTCTGGTGCAATCAAAATCGTCCTTGGTTTGTCTTGTTTGATCTTTAGTAATACTTTGGAGAGCAGAGGCAGAGGTGGAAAGGCATAAACTGATAGGTTTTTCCAGCTGAAGGACAGAACATCCACTTTCCAAGCTTGTTTCTGGAGAGTCCTTGTGCAAAAGTTGTCCAATTGATAGTTCTGGGGGGAGGCAAACAGGTCTATATCTGGGCTCCCCCATTTGCTTGTCAACATGTTGAAAATCCTTGGTTCCAGTTTCCATTCGTGTGGGTCCATGAGGTTTCTGCTTAGTTCATATGCCACTGTATTTAGTTTTCCTGACAGGAATTGAGCTTGGAGATGCACTTGGTAGCTCAGGGTTGTGTTCCACAATGCCATGGCTAGTCTGCAGAGGGGGTATGAATGTGTACCCACTCTGCTTGTTTATGTACCACATAACAGTGGTGTTGTCTGTCTTTACCATTAATTGTCCTGGAAGAATGTGGTCATTGAAGACTGTCAGAGCATTCTGTACAGCTAACATTTCTTTTTGATTGATATGCAGGTGCATTTGACTTGGGTTCCATTTGCCCTGAATGCTCTTCCCTGCGAGGTGTGCCCCCATGCGTAGTCTGATGAGTCTGTTAGGGTTTGGGCGGCAGGGAGGTAGTGTGAATGGTAGTCCCTTGTTTTGGTGGCAGGCCTCTGCCCATCAAAGGAACTCTAGGCATAGGCAAGGTATGATAGGAATCACTGCTTCTAGATCCTGAGAATGTTGACACCATAGGCTTTTTAGATACCATTGTAGTTTCCTCATATGCAGTCTTGCATATGGAATTAGAAGAATGCAGGAGGCCATGAACCCCAAGACCTGTAGTATTTGCCTTGCAGATAGCAGGGTTTTTGTGGCCACTTGTTTGAAGTAGGTTGTCAAATGAATTTGTTTCTCTGGCGTGAGGAAAGCCATCTCGGAAGTTGTATTCAAGCTTGCTCCCAGGAATAAAATTTGTTGACAGGGTACCAGGTGTGATTTTTTTTCATTTATGGTGTACCCCAGACAAGTTAGCACCCTTTGTATAAAGTCCAGATGATTCAAAAGTATGTCCTGGCTTTCTGCCTGAATTAAATAATCGTCCAGGTATGGTTATATTTGAATATTTCTTTGCCTGCACAATGCAGTGACTGGAGCTAGGCAGTTTGTGAATAACCTGGGCGCAGTAGATAAGCCAAAGGGCAGTGCAGAGAACTGACAGTGCGTGTAGCCTGCTTTGAAGCGTAGGTATCTTCTGCAAGATTCCCTGATTGGGATGTGCAGGTATGCTTCCTTTAAATCTAGTTTTGCCAACCAGGCATCTTTGCCTAGCATAGGGAGCAACAGATGAAGAGTCAGCATCTCGAATTTTGGAATCGCCGAAAAGGTGTTTAGAGTAGACAGGCCCAGGATAGGACGCCATGAATGGTCTTTTCTGGGTACCAGAAAAAGTCTCGAGTAGAAACCTTGCCCTTTTTCCTCTTCTGGTTCCAACTGAATAGTCCCCATGCTTAAGAGAAAGTACTTGCTTTTGGGCCTCTGCCCACTGATTTGGGGATAGAGCTGGCCACCAGCTTGGTGTTGGCAACGAGTGGAAGTGAAATCTGTATCCCTGGGACACTATATTTAAAACTCATTTGTCCTGGGTAATGAGTTCCCAATTCTTTGCATGAAGAGCAATCTTTCCCCCCAAAGGGGCAGTCAGTTGAGAAACGCTTGGCAGTTTTAAAAAGAAGTCATTGAGACAGTTTACCATATGGGGGAGTTTTATTACTCCCAGATTTGGAAGTGGAGGCCCCCTACTGCTTAGTCCTGTGCATACCCTGGGACTGAAGCCTGGGAGCTCTACTGGATCTGGGTTTGGACTGAAAAGGTTTGAAAGAGGCAGGAAAGGACCAATTCTTGGAAGGCCAATGCCTAGTAAACATTGGAGGTTGTACTTGTAAAAAATCTTTAACAGTTTGCATAGATTTAGCTTTTTCCTCCATCGTTTTAAGAACTTCTTCTGCCTTGTTGCCAAACAGGCGGTCCTGGTTTAAGGGAGCATCTAGTAATTTCGCTTTAACATGATCTGGCAATGATTGCTCCTTAAGCCAAGCATGCCTTCTAAGTTCAGAGCCAGTTACAGCAGCCCTGCAAGATGTCTCTAGTGACTCAAAACCACACTGCAAAGTATGTTTTCCAACTTGTTCAGCTGAATGCAGTAAATCCTGTAAATCTTTACTTTCAGCACAATCAGGAATCAACATCATTTTCTGTTTAAGCAATCCTATAATATGCTGCTGATACTTCAACATATGAAACTGGCAATTTAAGACCCCAATGGCCAAAGTTGCAGAAGTGTATACCTTCTTACCCCATCTATCCAGCACCCTGGAGTCTCTATCAGAGGGGGTAGGGATTTTTGGCAGTGGTAGCTTTAATGCCCTTGGGTACCTGTGAAATGGTCTCAGGATCCGCAGTAGGATTTTTAAAAAGGAACTTGTGAGAGTCAGGGACCCTGCAATCAGGTTTTCTGGGAGCAGGAGGTAAAGAGTAAGTGGCCAAGCTAGATTCCGAAAAGGCATCATCAACAATGTCTAATACAGGAGGTATGGCTAAAGGCCTGTGCTGGGGCAGGAGTAAAAAATCTCTAAGCCTCTTTTTATAATCAGAGAAATCCTGACTTTCCCAATGAAAATGCTCCCTGACAGTATGCAAGGTTTCACCAAAAGAGAAATCCTCGGGGGGGGGGGGGTTGGCAGAGGGAATGGAATCCTCAGCATCAGAATCCTCATACGTAGATGAGGGTAAATCCTGGTCATCAGAGGAAACAGAAAATTCAGAATCCTGGTCAGAAGTATCATAAACAAACTCAGTTCTAGGTCTCTTAGAGGGGGAAGGCTGGCTTCCCCTGATTAAAGTAATAAGGTCTTCAGTCATTCCTATCATTTGTTTTTTAGGCATAGAGGCCTGACCATGCAGTCTGGGCATCAGTTTTCTAGGCATGGTTCGAGTTTTAGGCCTTGAAGAAGAAGATGGCGTTGGTTTAATACGCAAGTCAGTAGGCCTGAATACACCCTCAGAGGCCAGTGCCTGCACAGCGGCTCCAGACCCATCCAAGGTAGAGACATCCACAGGTTCCACAGTTGAAGCATCTCGCGGCATACTGGACTCCGAATGGGTCTCAGTAGAGGCCTGCGAATCTGAAGTAACGGGTATCAGGGGCTGCAAAAGTTCCTCACTGAGTACCGGCGAACTGGCGACTGGCTTAGGAGAAGTGTCGTCGGCAGCCTTGGACCTAGGCGGCCCATTTCTGTCTATCTTTGCGTTTTTTTGGAATGTCGGTAGTCGGATGGCTTACTGGAGACGCATCAGGATAAATGAACTGAACACCAAAATATATAGAAGCGAAAATATACAGATGACGGATAGTTCATGGTTTAAATAAGGCACAAAACCGACTGCGAGGTACGTCGTGGTCAGAGCCTAGGCAAGGAATACAGTACGAATGAAAATCTTTATGAGGTATTTGCTTTCCACAAGTAATGCAATTATTTATTTTTACTGACATTGGTTTAGAGCAAGAAAAAGTTTCCCCAACGGAGTACTTCGCTTTTAGTTGAAGACTTCAGTTCTGAAACTCGAAAACAAAAATTTCAGGAGTCGGCCGACTGGCATTTGCGAACTGCTTCTGCTTCGGGCACCGCACAGAAAGAAAGACTGATGTAATGGCTTTGGCTGCATATTTTATACCCCTGAAGACCTGACGTCATGGAAGAAGGGACAGCAACCGAAGCAGGACCCAAGACTTTGTTAATCAGGCCGACTGAGGGCTACTGCAAGCAGATAACCCCCCAAATGTGATGACTGCAACAGTGAAACATGAAGAACATCTGGGTGTTGATACATTTTTCAAGTATCTTGGAGAGAGGGGAGAGGATAGCAATGGGGCGGTAACTGGAGAGGTCGCCTTTGTGGAGGGAAATGATGTAGGATATTTTCCATATCCAGGGAACATAGCCTTCTGTTATGGAACGGTTGATTAGAACTGAAATTGGGTAGGCTAGTGTATCAGCTGCAATTTTCAAGTATTCAGAGGGGAGGTTGTCAGCTGTGAGTTTGGTGGGTTTAAATTTTGACAATAGTCTTTTTATGTTGGAGGTAGGTACTGAGATGAAGAAAAGAGGAGTGGGGGTTTAAGGTTAGGAGTTGGGGGGGCTGTTGTAGGGAAGTGTTGTTTGTTTAGAGATGTTATAGTTTCAGTGAAGTGTTTGTTGAAGGATTCAGCAATACTGCTGGAGGAGGGGGAATGGACGGCTGGGGGGTATCAACCTTCCCTGGGTGGAAGATAGCGTTAATAGTTGACCAGAATTGCTTAGGGTTGCAGTTGGTAGAGTTTAGGGTAGATTTATAGTAAAGAGATTTGTCTAATTTTATATGCTTTTTGGCTTTATTACCCAGTTCAAGAAATGATTGCCTATCGGAGTTATTTTTTTGTTAGTCGCCAGGCTCCCAGGCCTTATCTCTGGATTTCATTACGGTTCTGGTGGTCTTTTGTAACCATGGGGCACGCCTGGATCTGACTTTGGCATTTCTTACAGGAGCATGGGTGTTTAGGATGGAGAGGAAGGTACTATTGAAGAAGTGGACAGCCTCATCTAGGTTGAGGTATTTTACTGGTGACCAGTTAATATTTTGCAGGGAGGAGATGAAGGAGTTGGGGTTGAAGTTGGACTTGTTCCGTATTTGCCTGTGGATAACGGGCTTCAGACTGTTTGTGTGGTGCCGAATTAGGAAAGTGGGGGAGTGGTCACTAAGACTGTCAGGTACGCAGCCTGCTAGGTAAGAGCGAGGGGCTTTGTTGACTAGGATCCAGTCAAGTAAGGTATGATTGTTAAGGTTTTTGTTGATTTGGGTAGGGGATTGAATGAATTGAGTGAATCCATGGAGATTAAGGTGAATGGTTAGGAGACTGTTATTACAGGATAACCAGTTGATGTTAAAGTCACCGAGAATGATGGTTTCCTGGGGTAGAGACAGTGTAGCCCAGCTCAGGAGATTTTCTAGGGGTGTAATATTTTGCCCTGGTGGGAAATAGCATCCTATGATATTGATTGTTTTGTTTGGGTTTACTTTGAGATTGGCATAAAGGATTTCTTCATTGTTATGGTGAGGGGCAGATGAGTTCAGGAGTTGAATATTGAGGTGGTGTTTAAATATCAATGCTACATTACCTCCTTTTTTGGACAATCTGTCTATGCGAAGGATGTTGTATTCAGGTGGAAGTATTTTCTCACTTTTGCTGTGAGGTTTGAGCCAGGTTTCAGTTAGGAAGAGAATATCTGGGGAATATATGCTTATGCTGGCGTGTAGTTCTTGGATTTTATTGCATATGCTTCTAATGTTTAGGGACATTATAAGTAGCTCTATTGTTTTCTTGTTGGCTAGGAGTTGAGTTGTGGGGGCGGGGGGGTTGCTTGGACTAGGGTTTGTGGTTGGGTTGGATATGGGAGGACCAGGGTTTGGATGGATGTCTCCAGTGAGGGCTAGTTTATAGATGGTGTTTAGGATATGTTTTATATACATAGTAAATTGCTTATGGTATCTTAGGGATATTTTATTTCTGAGTGTGTTAGGTGTTTGGTAATGGAGTGTGTGTACTAGGAGGATGGTTTTGGTGGCAGGGGTTGTGTAGTTATAGCGCAAATGTTTGAGGGAGGGTGTTGAGAGAGTACAGTGGAAGTTGTTGGGACATGTGACTGTGGAGCCTTGGTAGGATGTAATGTGAGCTAGAACTGCGCAGGTTAGGATTGTTATTATATTAGGTAGTAGCATGATTGCGTTGGATGTAGGGCGAGGGGGTGAGTAGTGGTGTAGCCTAATTGCTGGCAATTAGGGGTGGGGTTAAGCCTAAGAATAAATGTAGAGGTACTGGGGGCGAGTGGGAATAGGGGACAGGGAGGGGAGCGGAGTGAGCATAGCGAACGTACCGGGCTAGAACCCCCCAGGCTAACAATTGCAGGGTCAGTGTCTAAATTGTTACGAGTTATTAGAATCTAGTAGGGAAAAACAATTTATAGGCCTGATTTCAGCTGTGTGCTTTCTGGGTAGATACCTAGTTTGAAGCAGAGAAAAAGTGGCAGTTTAAGTACCTTTTTGCCTCTATTTTACAAGTGGGCAATTCCAGTGTATCTACTGGGTTACCTTTTTCGCCTAGAGCTTTTTCTTGGTTTACTGATAACAAAAATGAAAAGTTAACTGGGGAATGTATTTACAGCAGAATGGGGGCGGGAGTGCAGCTGCATTCCTTAGCCGTGGGCAGAGCCAGTTATTTCTGCTTTAGACCAGGTACTTTCTACAGTACCAGGCTAAGAGGGAAACGTAGCTAGACACCTACAGTAACTTATTTTCTTTCTAAAGCCCTTAAGTCCTTGTGACTGGTTTCTTCACTGCAGATGAGGCCAATGGCCAAGGATTCAGCAAGTGGGGGACTGAGAGAGAACCCGTTAGCAGGGACAGTGGTCACTAAATGAAAAGCTGGAGACAAAAATTAGAAGTTATGTACTCACCATAACGTTCCATCTGAGTAGGTGACTTCATTTGGATGCAACCTGTGGGGTATCGGATCCGACCTCGGATCCGAGCCGGCATTTCAAAAGCTTAGGCTCCGAGCTCCTAGCTCCTCCCTCTACCCATAAACCCTTGCCAAGCCCTGACTGACCTCAGATTGAGTTTGCCTATATAATACTGACTACAGTATCTGAACAAAGCAAAATACTCGCTGTATAAAGGTCAGGGGGATGGAGGGGGGGACGGTTGCATCCAAATGAAGTCACCTACTCAGATGGAACGTTAT
Source organism: Protopterus annectens (assembly GCF_019279795.1). NCBI lineage: Eukaryota > Metazoa > Chordata > Ceratodontiformes > Protopteridae > Protopterus > Protopterus annectens. The sequence goes on from NC_056741.1 coordinate 1,985,590,406, forward strand.
GGTGAGTACATAATTTCTAAATCTGAAGTAGGCAGACTTCATTTGTCTGCAACCTGTGGGACAGAGTCCCCAGCTACCTGAATCTTGGGCGGCCGTCATGGAAGGATGTTTCGGAGCACCGCTGAGCCAAAGGATGCTCTTCCCCTGGAAACAACATCCACCTTATAATGAGAAATAAAGGTATGAGGTGAGGCCCAAGTGGCTGCCGCGCAGATATCATCCAATGACACACGGGTCTTAAAGGCGGCTGACGTGGAGACTGCCCTAGTAGAATGAGCCGTAACCCTCTGAGGAGCAGGTCTACCTGAAGTGTCATAAGCCTGCAGAATACAATTAGCAATCCACCTCGACAGAGTGACTTTAGAAACTGCTTTACCCAAAGCAAATTTAGCAAAGGAGACGAACAGCTGATCTGATTGCCTGTGACCAGCTGTTCTGTGAATATAAAATCGTAATTGTCTATGAACATCCAAGGAATGCAATTTGTATTCTCCTTTGTTTGAGTACTTGGGAAAAACACAGGTAAGTTGATTGATTGGTTGATATTAGATTCTGAAGAGACTTTTGGAAGAAAAGATGGATTGGTCCTGAGGCACACCCTATCTGGAAAGAAGGAAATGTAAGGCTTGACGATAGAGCCTGAAGTTCAGACACTCTTCTGGCTGAAGTGATAGCTACTAAGAAGGCAGTCTTCCAGGAAAGGTACTTCAGGTCTGTAGAAGCTGCAGGCTCAAGGGAGGAGCAGTAAGGGCTTGCAGAACTAAAGATAGGTCCCAAGGTGGTACAATCTCTTTGACTGGAGGCCTCAACAAAAAATCCCTTTAAGAAAGGTTTTGCACAATTTCGCCGTCATGAGAGGAGCTGTCTCATGACCAATGTGATAATGAGAGATGGCTGCCAATTGTACCTTAATCGTGGAAGAACTTGCCCCTTGATAAAAGAGGTCTGTTAAAAAATCCAGCACTGCCGACATAGGTGCTGAAAAAGGATCCAAACTTTTCTGGACCGCCCAAATAGAGAATCTCTTCCATTTACTCCGATAAACCTGCCTAGTGGAAGGTTTATGAGCTGCCACTAGGATGGCCTTGACAGTGACGAGATACAGGGAGTCCTAATCAAGGATGGAACTGGAGCAGCCAAGCTGTCAATTTCAGGGTGCGTAGATTGGGGGCCAGAATTCCCAGAGGGTGGGAGATGAGATCGGATCCAGAATCCAGGGTGGATTCACTTTGTGAGACCATACAAAGGGGAACCAGGGTTGACGAGGCCAGAACGGGGCAATGAGAATCATTCTGCTCCCCAAACTGTTGGCTTTCTGCAGAAGCCTCTGCATCAGAGGTAGTGGAGGGTAGGCATAAAGGAGACCGGGAGGCCAAGCATGCACCAGCGCATCTCTCGGGGATTCCCCTGGTGGGGGAAGCAGAGTGAAGAAGTTGTCGCATTTGGCGTTTGAGTGAGAGGCAAAAAGATCGCAACAGGGTTGCCCCCAAACGGCAAAAATCTTCTTCACTACCTGAGGATTGAGAGACCACTCGTGAGGGGAAAGAATGGTGCGACTGAGTTTGTCCGCAAGAATGTTGGATTTTCCCGGAATGTGCGTTGCTACATGAAAGCGTTTGGTGGAAATTGCCCATTCCCAGACTCTCATGGCCTCTCGACAAAGGGGATAGGACCTGGTTCCTCCCTGTTTGTTGATGTACCAGACTACCGACATGTTGTCTGTCTGAACCACAATAGTCCCTGAAGGAAGAACGTTGTGAAGTGCCTGCAACGCTAGGAGCACAGCCCTCATTTCCAGGACATTTATATGCAACGAAGTCTCTGTGGAGTTCCACGTGCCTTGGACAATCTTCCCCGCAGAATGCCCCCCCCACCCGAGGCAAGAAGCGTCCGTGGTCGTGAGGGGAAAGAATGGTGCGACTGAGTTTGTCCGCAAGGATGTTGGATTTTCCCGGAATGTGCGTTGCTACAAGAAAGCGTTTGGTGGAAATTGCCCATTCCCAGACTCTCATGGCCTCTCGATAAAGGGGATAGGACCTGGTTCCTCCCTGTTTGTTGATGTACCAGACTACCGACATGTTGTCTGTCTGAACCGCAATAGTCCCTGAAGGAAGAACGTTGTGAAGTGCCTGCAACGCTAGGAGCACAGCCCTCATTTCCAGGACATTTATATGCAACAAAGTCTCTGTGGAGTTCCACGTGCCTTGGACAATCTTCCCCGCAGAATGCCCCCCCCACCCGAGGCAAGAAGCGTCCGTGGTCACTGTGGCTCGGGGAAATGCTGCACAAAAAGGTCTCCCTGTCAGAGGCTCCGGAGACCGAAGCCACCAAAGAAGGGAATCCTTGCATGCTTTGCTGACCGCTATCGGACTGTTGAGAGAGGAACAGAGAGGGGACCACTGAACCTGAAGGGTCCATTGAAGAACCCGCATGCGTAAGCGCGCATGAATAAGAAGCGGGATAGCTGCCGCCATCGAACCTAGGGCCCTCAGGACCAAAGCCGCTGTCGGAAATGGTTGCTGGACCGCTGCGACATGACACTTCAGGTTGGAAATTCTGTCTGGGGTGAGGAAGGCTCGCATTGACCTGGTGTTTAGCCTTCCTCCTATGAAATCTATAACTTGTGTGGGGTGCAGTAAAGATTTCTCCCAGTTGATAGTGATGCCCAGCCTTGGGGCTATACGAAGGAAGTAGTCCCTGGCTGAGCACAGAAGATGCCTTGATGATGCCGTCAGGAGCCAGTCGTCCAGGTACGGAAAGACCTGTAATCCCTGGAGCCTCAGGTGGGCCGCTACAACCGCTAGAACCTTGGTGAACACCCTGGGGCTGAGGTGAGACCAAAGGGAGGACCCTGAACTGATAATGACTGGCTCCCAGCCGAAGCGAAGAAACCTCCTGGACCGTCTGTCCATGCGAATGTGGTAGCACGCGTCCTTGAGGTCGATGGAGCACATCCAGTCGTTCTCCCTCAAGAGGGGAGTATAGATTGAAGGGTGACCATCCGGAACTTTGCTTGGTTACTGACGGGTTCAGCAGGGAAAGATCTAAGATCGGTCTTAAGTCCCCGTTTTCTTTGGCACTAAAAGAACCTGGAGTAAAACCCTGACCGGTTTGATCTGGGGGCGACTGGATAGCTCTTTTCTAGCAGCTGTCCGATTTGATAGCTGCTGCCTCCCTTTGGTCGGGTGGAACATCCGGGAGGCTGCGAGATCTGGGAACTTTGTACAGGGAATTGTATAACCTCTGGATATCACGAAGCACCCAACGGTCTGTTGTGATGGACTCCCAAGAAGTTAGGTGCCTCGAAAAGCGCCCCCCGACTGCCTCCAGAGACGGACAGCCGGGCAACCCTTCAGGGCTGCTGCGTGGGCCTATCAGAGAAAGGTTCTCTGGACCCAAAGTTTCTAGGAGCCCCCCTGCCTCTAGGACGGCGACCTCCCTGTCCTCCTCTGCCACGGGAGGACTGGTTATCCGGAGCAGGTTGGGACTGCTGCGACTTCCGGAACCACATCTTCTTCTGTCCCTTTTGGTTCTTCGAGAAGGACCTCTGGGGAGCTGAGAAGCGGACTCCGACGGCAGACAGCGTCTTCCCGTCCTTCTCGTTCTGGACCAATGTTTTGCGAACAGTTTTGCCAAACAAGGCAGAACCATCAAAGGGGGCATTCGCGAAAGTCGCCTTGAAGGGCTCTGCGAAATCACAGTGGCGGAGCCAGGCCTGCCGTCTCATGACTAGGCCTGCTCCGCTGGCTCTAGCGACTCCCTCGGTAGCGTGAGAAAGTAGCCGCATAGATGTGTTAGAAACTGATCTAAGAGTGGCCATTCGGGTGGAGTATACCTGCTTGTCCTCACCCGACATGGACTCTGGGGGAGATGCAGCGTATTCTTTAATCAAATCCCGCTGCATCCTGATGACGTGTGCCATGTAGTTCAGCGCTCTCAAAGAGAAGGTTGCTGAACTGAAAACTCGCTTCCCAATGCGATCCATCGAGCGGGACTCCTTGTCCGGAGGATGCATAGAGGGACTCTCCTGGGCCAATTCCCTCTTAGTGGCTGCAGCCATCATCATGGCATCTACTGGGGGGCCTTTGCTCCAGTGAGTGCGGTCCCGGAGGAAAGGATACGGTCAGGGCGGCTTGGGTACAGGCTCAACGGTGTCCGGATCCTTCCACGCTCTGATGGATATAAGGTCCACCAGAGGGTCGGCAGAAGGGGACACCCAAGAGGTAGATGGGCCCGCCTCGAATGCCTCCAAGAACACAGACTCGTCTGAGGAGGCCTTGGGGGCAGACCACCCCCCCCCCGCTCCTCAACGTTTCCCTAATGTTACCAAATGAGACGTCTTCAGGGGTGACCTTGGGAACCCTCCCTTCATCCAAGTCTGTGTCTTGATAACGGACTCGGGAGTCCATGTGCCTCCTTTTGCACTTACGCTTCCGAGGTACTTCTTCGGGGGGGCTGTCCGAGGAGTACTCTTCCGCAGCTGGATGTTCCAAGGGAACTACTTGGGACATCGAGGCGGGCTGTCCCTGGGACCGGCTGGTGGGAGCCTGGCCCAACTGCAATGGAGTGCGGGATGGAGCCGTGGCAGGGACCGGGGGTCCGGAAGTCCTCAACAGTGCCCTTTCCACTACGTCTAAGGCCGAGGGGGAGCCAGCTTCTCTGAACCCCGAGAGCCGACCCCCACTCTAATCCGACGCACGGATCGGAGCCAGAGCCAAGACCGTCGGATCCGAGAGACCGGTGTGCTCCGACCTAGACGGAGCCGAAGACACACCAGCTCCCTCGGATCCGAGGCTCGGTCCTCGGCTCCGAGAGTTCGGGTCCGAAGTACCCGAAGCACTCAAAGGATGGGACGGATCCGAGGTGCGCCGACCTATCGTATCCGACCCACCCCCGGATCCAACTCTGCCCGGCGCCGACAGCTCCGAACCCATGGTGTGGGTCGGAGAAGGAGCCAAAGGGGCGAAAAAGGTCAGCCCCTCCCGGATGGGGGCTAGGAGCACTCCCATTTGCATTTGGGCCTGGATGAATTTCCTCATCATCCGGTCCATGTCTGCTTCACTCATGGAGAAGGTAGATCTAGTCGAGGCCACCGAAGCGGACCTAGAGAGCCGCCTTGGGGACCTCGCTGAAGGGCTAGCCTCCTCCTCCTCGGGCCCAGGAGAGAACCGAGGGGAGTGGAGCAGAGGAGGAGGGAAACTAGAAGGCACAGGAGAGGCCCGCTTGGATGGAGGAGCCGAACTGGAAGTTTCAGCTCTCCGTTTGTGGTGCCTCTCCCTGTGCCTCTCCTTTTCTCTCTCCCTAGAAGACTCTCTCTCCTCCGGCATCTTAGAGGGAGGTTGAGTCCCAGCCGGTGGAGGAGAGCCCACAGCAACTGCTTGCTGTGTAGAAGGGGCAGAAGCCGAAGCGGTATCTGGAGGGAGAAGTCCCGCCAGAACCAGCTTCGACCTCCGCTCCCTCAAAGCTCGGGGATTGAACCCTGCACAAATGGTACAACCAGATGACAGGTGTTCAACCCCCAAGCATTTAACACACAGAGTGTGGCCATCCGCCGGGGACAGCTTATGGCCACACTCGGTGCACTTCGAAAAAACTGCCTTATGGGCTTCAGACATACTCAAGCCCTAACAGGCCTAAACACACACAAACCACTAACTACGCAAACCCGGGAAGAAAAAAATAAAAAGGTAGAGGAAGGAAAGCCTAACAGACACACTACTATTTAAATTAATCAAAAAAAGTTAAATTTTACAAAATTTTCCTGTCAGAAAACTTATCTGCACTAGGAGCTCAAGGAATCCGTCGCAACTTGAAAGCGGCAAACGAAATCTGAGGTCAGTCAGGGCTTGGCAAGGGGTTATGGGTAGAGGGAGGAGCTAGGAGCTCGGAGCCTAAGCTTTTGAAATGCCGGCTCGGATCCGAGGTCAGATCCGATACCCCACAGGTTGCAGACAAATGAAGTCTGCCTACTTCAGATCAATTATTACGTTAAGGTCTCTGAAAGGGGAATGAGAGAGAAGTGCTGTAAAAAATAACTGAAATAATAAATTATCAGCCAGGCAGGAAGGGTATTGGGTTTAAGAGTAGCAGCACGTTACACTATTTACACAGGTGCAAAGTGTTTAGTAAAAAAGGCTAGGCAACTGTTATGCATTCGCATATGAAGCCCTTGACATAATAAAAACACCTTACTTAGTGATATATAAAAGATAATTTAGGTAGCCCATGAATTTAAAGAGACAGTTCTATCACAGATATAGCAGTAGTAAACTATCACAACATTTGTATATAACAGTACTTAAATATCGCAACACAGACATTTACATATCTACATTGCTATAATATTTCGGTTTACTATCATTTTCGAACTGAACTCCGTCGACTGCACTTTTGCTGAACATGGAAATTCAAAAACGGTAATGTCGAACACCAAAAGCCAACCTAGGAACGGTTTTAACATGGGTCGAGATAGGTGTTCACTGCTATTGCCGAATTACAAACCTCTCCCCTATCTCGACCCATGTTAAAGGTTGGCTTTTGGTGTTCGGCATTACCGTTTTCAAATTCCTGTGTTCGACAAAAGTGCAGTCGACGGAGTTCAATTCGAAAATATGATAATAAACCAATATTTCTCATGGTACAGCAGTTAAAACTGAGGATCGCTCTGACTTGGCAGCAAAACAGGACTTTTAGCCGTAATATGGTGTTCTGTATTTAACTTATTGCTTTCCTTCAAACTGAATCACAGAACACTCAGTCACACTGCTTAGCATCTATTTTAACTAAAAAGTATGTACTAAACAAAAGTGATGAGGAGTAGCAACCCAGTTTGATACTATAGCATCTATAAGTGCTAGCAGCACTAAGCACCAAGTCAGACTGGAAAATGATACATTGTAACACTTTGTCTACAACTTTTATAAATAGGAGACCAGTTCTGCAACAGTAGCAATGCTGACTGTAACAAAACAATAGAACATTTGAGTTTGTACAGACCTTAGCTGCAATATAAAAAATAAAGCTCAAACACTTACAATGAGATACACACTTCACATGCTCTTTCCAGAACTTTTTTGAGATTTCTGTCATACTCAGCTTCACCAGCACCTCCTACTAGAATATAATCTACTATAATAGCACACAGATACCTAGAAAAAATTTGCTCCATTGCACGCTGGAAGACTTCACTGGCAGAACTTATCCCAAATGGCATTCTCAAAAATCTGTACCTGCCAAAAGGAGTATTGAAGGTGGTTAGCAAAGAAGATTTTCGGTCAAGCAAGATTTACCAAAATTAACTTCTTGCATCTAAGACAGAAAAAAAAGTGGCATTTGGTATAAGAGGAGCGGCTTTGACCAAAAGCATTGGATGATGAGGTCTTTTCTCAGTGCCTTTTTCAAATCTTGTGGATTAATATATATTCTGATATCATCTGAGCTTTTCTTATGAGCTACCACCATGGAAGATCCCATTCAGTTTGTTCTTCAACTGGACAAATTACACCTTGCCGCACCATTAGCTTGGCTTTGACTCTGTTCTGGATAGCTACTGGAACTTTCCAAGCTGGGCTGACATCCAGGTCTAACTTCACGGAGTACACAACTGGAAGCCTGCCTAGTTTGTCTTCGAAAAGATCAGCATAGGTAAAGAAAATAGACTGGGTGAAATTAGAACAGTGGTTTTTTAAGCTAACATGATGGACTTCCTTATTAAATGAAAACCATCTCTGAGCCCTAATAATGACTGGACATGCCTTTGGACCATATAAAAAAAGAAGTTATATACTCACCATAACGTTCCATGTGAGTTGTTTATCTCGCCTTTATTCTCGCTGATGGGGGTACGGAGCTGATCCTCGGCTCAGACACGACCATTAGCAAAACTCAAGGTTTACCAGTAGCTCGAGACCAAGCCCCTTATCTCATGATGCACTGCTGGAAATACCTCAGATCTTGTTTGCTGCGTGTATATATAATCCTGTAAGGGGTGCACTCCCCAAGAAAGAAGTAGTATTGAACAACCAGGATGATACTAGCCTCTAGGTCAACTGTCAGCCAGGAGGGGGATGGAGGGAGGGACATGAGAATAAAGGCAAAATAAACAACTCACATGGAACTTTATGGTGAGTACATAACTTCTTTATGTGAAGTTGTTGAATCTCGCCGTTTTTTTTACTGATGGGTAGCGTCCCTAGCACCCGCAATCCTAGGTGGCTCACGGGAGTACATTTTTCAGGACCGTAGAACCAAAAGAAGACCTGTCCCTGGAAGCCTTATCCACTTTGTAATGATTGATAAAAGTATGAGGCTTAGACCAAGTGGCTGCAGCACAAATGTTATCAAGGGGCAATTTGGCTTGAAAAGCAGACAATGTAGAAATGGCTCTGGTTGAATGAGCCTTTACTTTGTGTGGCAAAGGAATGTTAGCAGTTGCATGAACAAATGAGATACAATCCGATAACCATTTTGAAAGGGTTGTTTTAGCCACTGGTCTACATTTTCTGGCCTCAGAAAAGGATACAGAAAGTTGATCTGATTTCCTAATATCCTTAGTTCTACAAAGATAAAATCTGAGCTGTCGGTGCACGTCAAGTTTGTGCAGCACGTATTCTAATTTGTTGGAATGGTTGGGAAGAATTATTTAAGACAGCATAAAATTCAAATTCCAAGGAGAATAAAGAGTTTTGACAGGAGGCTTCATGTGAAAAACACCTTTGAGAAAAACCTTAGATAACTTATGGGCCATAATATTTAACCCATCCAATCCAAGGTGGAAATTAGATATGGCAGCTAACTGAACCCGAACTGTGGCAGCTGCTGCTCCTTCCTTAAAAATCATTGTCAAAAATTCTAAAATGGACGACAAAGGAGCTCGGAAATGGTCAATTTTTTGTATGCTGGCCCAGATGGAGAACCTTTTCCACTTACTGCGATACAGTTTTCTGGTGGACGGCTTATGAGAAGACAATAGAATTTGTCTTGTGTCATCTGAGAGGGAATGAAGCCTGGCTATTTGGAGAAGTGGATTAGCCAAGCAGTCAGCTTTAGAGACTGCAGTGAAGGATGGAGGTCCCCTGACGGGTGTGTCAGGAGGTCTGGAACTGGGTCCAGGATCCATGGATCCTACAGCAGATGATGGTAAAGAAAAGGGAACCAAATCTGTCGAGGCCAATGGGGGGGGCTATAAGGATAACAGTCCTTCACAGCGACTTTGCTTTCTGTAAAAACCTGGGTATCAATGGAATTGGAGGGAATGAATATAGGAGACCCGGAGGCCAATCATGTACGAATGCGTCTCTCGGGGGATGTCTCAGAGGTGGTATCAGGGCAAAGCAGCTTCTACATTTGGTATTGATGTGACTGGCAAAGAGATCACAGCAAGGCTGGCCCCATTTGAAGAAAATCATGTCCGCAACGTATTGGTTGAGAGACCACTTGTGAGGCAACAAGATTGCCCTGCTCAGCTTGTCCGCTGTCACGTTGGATTCCCCTGGATGTGTGTTGCTGACAGAAAATGCTGGGATGACACAGCTCATTGCCATACCCTGAGGGCTTCTCCACAAAGGGGGTAAGAGTTGGTTCCGCCCTATTTGCTCAAGTACCAGAACACTGACATATTGTCTGTCTGAATTGCAATTGTCCCTAGAGGAAGAGAGTCCTAAAAGTACTGCACTCAACTCCAGAACTTTGATATGCAGATGTGACTCTTGACCTGTCCATGTGCCTTGGGCAGTCTTTCCCTGAAAATGCCCCCCCACCCTGTCAGGGAAGCGTCCGTGGTCACAGTGGCTATGGGGGGGGGGGAGCACAAATGGTCATCCTATTGTGACATGAAGAGACATCAACCACCAAAAGTCCCTCTTGAAAGTTTGTGATGAGAATCATATGGTTCATTGGCAATTTCTGATAAGACAAGAAAACAGAGAAGATACCACGATGCTGCACAAATCAAATAACACTTGTGATGCTTGTAATATTACAAGCATCACAAGTGTTATTTGATTTGTGCAGCATCGTGGTATCTTCTCTGTTTTCTTGGATTCAAAGTTTGTGTTTTGCCTGTTTTCTTATCAATTTCTGATCAGACCATTGAGCGAACAGAAGCCATTGAAGAATTTGCATATGCATCCTTGCGAGTGGAATGGCTAGAATTGCTGCCGCCATCAAACCTAGTACCTTCAAGACCTCTGCGGCTGTAGCTCTGTTCTTTGACACCAATCAGTTGACGTGTTGGAGAAGAGGTGAGACCCTTTCGACTGGAAGATGTAGAGTGGTGGTTGAGGTATCTAACTCTGCTCCTATAAAGACGGTATGCTGCGATGGCGACAAGGCAGACTTTTCGAAGTTGACTGTATTGCCTAAGTGGTTGCAGAGTGTCAGAGTAGATTCTGTTGCCTGAATCAATTGATGCCTGGTGGTGGTGGTAAGGAGCCAATCGTTTAGGTATGGAAACACCTGGAATCCTAGATGCCTCAGGTGAGCCGTGACCACTGCCATGCATTTGGTGAACACTCTTGGGGCTGTAGTGAGACCAAAGGGCAGGGCTAGAAACTGGTAGTGATTGGCTTCCAGTCGGAAACGCAGGTGATCTCTGGAGTGTCTGTCCACCTTTATGTGGTAGTACGCGTCCTTGAGATCAATGGAGCACATCCAATCGCCTTTCCCTAAAAAGGGAAGAATGGCCTGAAGCGGGACCATTCGGAACTTCTCTTTTTTTACAAATTGGTTGAGTCTGCTGAGGTCCAAGATAGGTCTCTAGTCCCCTGTTTTCTTTGGAACCAAAGACAATCTTGAGTAAGTTGCAAATCCTGCTTGGTCTGCTGGGACTGGCTGGATTTACTCTAGCAACTTGCAGACCTCTATAGTTGCTTGCCCCCTGAGACTGGGTGGAACATCCGGGATTCTGTTGACAGGAGTGGGAGGGGAAGAGAACAGTATGAAATACCCTCTGGAAATTATGCTTTGCACCCAGGTATCAGATGTTATGCTTAGCCAGGCTTCTGGGTACAAAGATAAGCAACCCCCGACTGCCTCCAGAGCCAGACAGCCGGGTCTCCTTTCATGAGCACTGGTAGGGCTGACTAGAGAACTGGCCTCTGTCACCCTGCTGTTGCGGACCCCCCGCCACGCAGGCAGCATCTTCCATTATAACCCCCTCCTCTGCCTCTAAAGGGGATTTCACCACGTGTGTCCTGAAAGGCTCTCTGGGCTTTTCGGAACCACATCTTTCTGCCCTTAGGGCACTTGGGATAGGGCCGAGTAGGGGTAGAAAAACAGACTCCGATGGCAAACAGAGTCTTTCCTTCCTGCTCACACCTGGTTAGAGTTTCCATTACCTTGGGCCCAAACAGGGATGAGTCATCAAATGGGGTGTTGATAAAGGAAGGCTTGAAAGGCTCCGCAAAGGAACAGAGATGCATCCAGGCTTGTCTACGCAGAGCAATGCCTGAACTAGCGGCCCTACTCGAAACATCACCTGCATACGATACAAGACGCAAGGGCGAGTTCACAATCGAGTTTATGGTAGCGAGCTGGGTGGTAACTTTATTGGCAACCCCTGCAGCTCACATACCCTGGAGAGTATCTCCTAGCTCCTTCATGAGATCTCTTTGTATTCTGGTAAAATGGGTTAAATAGTTCACTGATCAAAGGGGAAAAAGTTGCTGAACTAAACATGCATTTCCCATATCTATCCATGATCCTGGAATCTCTGTTAGGAGGATGGATAGATGAAGACATCTCAGACGTTTCCTTTTTGGTGGCTGCCGCCACCACCATGGCATCAACAGGCACTCCCTTAGTCAAAAAAGCTTTGTCCACGGGGGCAGAGATGAACTTATTTGGCTTCCGAGGGACAGGTTCCATGGCCTCCGGAGACTCCCACACCTTACGAGAGATCAGCTCCATGAGCTCATCGTAAGGAGGAGACACCCAAGAGGTGGAAGGTTGAGACCCAAAAGCCTTCAAGAGCACTGACTCGTCCTCAGTAGGGCTTTTGGACTGCCAACCACACCTCTGATTAAGGATCTCTAATATCTCCCACAAAGGAGATATCCTCAGAGGGGGATCGAGGGGACCCTTCTGACTCATCCAAGTCAGTGTCAGATGTCAAAGACTCCTGTGGGGAGTGCCTCCTCTTGCACAGTCTCTTCCTGGGTACCTCTGCAGTGGGGGCTTCTGGGGAGGTCTCAGAAGAGCAGGGGGCACCCTGTGGGGCTAATTGAGGCTCAGGGTCTCTACGCTTGGGTTGACCAGTAGAAGCAGGAGTGGACACAGGCACTTGAGGTAAGGAGGAAGCCAGACCTGATGCTGATGATGTCTTTGGAGATGGGACTCTCCTCATGGCATCGAACGCACCATGACTTCGACGAGAAGGGGTAGACTGATCCGGAGGGACTGTCCGATCCTCTCGCACAGAGGCCATGGGCTCCGAGCCCGAGGTAGGAGCTGAGCTCATCCGAGCTGAAGCCCCGAGAAGAAGAGTCGGCACTGATAAATCGGTATGACTATCCTCTCCGGACCCGACAGGAGAGTGTCGGCTCCTAGAGTCCCCAGTCGGCACAGAGGACGTCCGAGTAGATGGAACCAATAACACTGGAGCAGGTCTCGGCTCCACAGGCTCAACAACTGTCAGGTCGGCCTCCTCCGGCTCCGAAAGTCCAGTATGGCTTGGAGGAGGAGCAGTCAAGTCCAGGGTAATGGTCTTCGGTTCCGACGAAGGCGTCGGAGCCGACAACAATTTGGCAAGGCCTGGTGCCCATAAAAGCTTCTGCACCAACCGGTCCACATCCAGATCTGAGAGGCTGACAGAAGACTTCGAGGAGTGCATCGAGGGTGCTGATTGAAGCAGAGGAGATGAGGGAATCTCAGAAACCGGCTCCAAAGCTGTGAGCAGGTTCCAAACGGAAGGGACACTTGGTTCCGAAGGCAGTGGAACTGATGACCCTACACCCTCCATTTCTTTAGTCTTTTTTGATAACTTGGAGTCACCTGAAGATTTGAATGACTTAGAGGATTTACTAGCACCATCCTGGTCATCCAGTGCTTCCGAGAAGGGGTGCTGAAGTAAACCCCTATCCACCAATTTCTTCCTCCTCTCTAAAAGTACCCTGGAAGAGAAGGAGTGACAGATGCTACAAGAGTCTTGGAGGTGTAATGCCCCCAGACAATAGACACACTGAATGTGCCCGTCAGTGACTGACATTTTTTGTCCACAATCCTGACATTTTTTTGAAGCCAGATTTAGGATGTTGCTCGTCTCTCTTCAGACATCCTTTTAAATTTAGACAAATTTAAACAAATAGAAAAAACACACTCTAAGCAACTATTTAAATAACTACTGACTAAGAATTTAGTCAAATACAAGGCCAACTACTAGGCCCAACTATTAACTAGAAATACTTCTATAGAAAAAACAAAGCCAACACAGGGCACTTATCTAAACTATCCTAACAAGAATGAAAGTCAAGAAAAAGTTTTTAAAACTTGCAAATAGACTAAACTTTCCAATAAAATTGGTCCGAGCTATCTGGAACACCGAGAACTGTGCCACAGCAAATTAGATCTGAGGTATTTCCAGCAGTGCATCATGGGATAAGGGGCTTGGTCTCAAGCTACTGGTAAACCTTGAGCTTTGCTAACAGCCATGTCAGAGCCGAGGATCGGCTCCGAACCCCCTTCAGTGAAAATAAATGGCGAGATTTAACAACTTCACATTAAGTCGTAGCTTCTCCCAGCACAGCAATGTGAAAGTACTACTGAGCCTTCAGTATGAATCTCTTCACCACCTTAAGCAACAAGGTTGGCACACCTTGCCAAATCAAGCTTCTCACCAGCACATACTCTAGCAAATGTTTCTGCAGACATAACCTTGTTCTTTGAACCTGTGTCAACTTTGAGCTCTATGGGTTTTCCATTTATCCAAACAGTACAAAAACACTTCATTCTTTGACCATAAATCTACTACACTGACTACTTCATGAAGCGCTGACACACCATTAACATAAAAAGTAGGGTCATGTCACAGCTTTCTAATTGATTAACTTGTTTCTTTGAATGTTCCCTTTTAATAAAAGAATACGGCCCTTATGATTTATAAAACCTTTTGAAATTATTCCACTTATTACATCTGGGACATTGCTGATCAAAAGAAAAACATTTTAACCTTTTTGGCTCATGACTTCCATCACAACTACGACAGTTGGCAATGAAACTGAGTGGGGGCCCATTCTTTGAGTTTGCTGACTCACTCTTATGCTTCGCTGAGACTATGCGCATTCTGGAATTTGCTAGAAAGCTGTGGTGTTTCCCCACTTACTGTTGCAGGGTTTACAGTTGTTCCATGTGCTTGGGCCTGTTTCTTTTAACCATGTGCTGTATACTATCAACAATGACTTTAGAAGTTACTGGAAGCATGCATCTCTCATTTGTAAGCATAGTTGTGTGCTTTTCTGTAAGCTCGTATATCTGACAAACCTCAATGGCCTTATTCAAAATTAAATCAGTGTCACAAAGCAAAACCTTTCTCACAGCATCATCTTTAATATCACACACAAGTCTGTTTTCTATCACCTCATCCCTTAAATCACCAAATCTGTACATTTTAGCTTTGTTTCTAAAATCAGTTATATATACTGCAAAAGTTTTCCCCCGCTTTTGATCTTTTATGTAAAATAAGTGCCTTTCCATCGTAATATTCATTTGGGGATTACACATTTCTCTAAATTTACTTTTAGGCACTTAAGGTCTTCCCCTTGACTCAGCCGGTACCATTATGTAACTGTTTTCCTCCTCCCCTGCAAATACAGCAGTGCATACACAAATGAATGCTCTCTTTCTATGGCTTCTGACCCAGTTAAATTAAGCAGAACATATGCCTTTGTTCAGTCATTTTTATTAGAAAATGCAGCTTGTATGAAAAAAAATCGTACTCTTGCTCACTCTCCAGTTCTCTGCAATATTATTATTAAAGACAAGTTGTCCTGGTTTTCGAAATCCATCTGCCATGCCAACAAAGTATGCCCAAACACACTGAAAATATGGCCCTTGTAATTATGTACAAAGATGCACACACAGCCAGTACTTGTAACAACAGTCAAATGGCAATAACCTTTTTGAAATACTGTACTTTGCAAAATATGCTTTGAAATTACTGTATTTTATGAAATAACTGTACTGTAATACTGCACAAACATGCAAACTCTCTGTATACTTTGGATATCTTGAACAGCTTTAATTAATGCGAAAAAAATGCAGTCATTCTTATTTTATTCATTTTTATGCAATTTGGACTTTAATTCAAACATTTTCTGAAGTTATTTGAATATTTTCTGAATACGTCACAGTTTCGGACATTTTGTTTACTTTGAAATTCGTTTAGAGCAATCTAAGTGTTTCTTTTCATATTTTGTGAATAAGAAATAATTTAAGTGTATTTTGATTTGTGCTTATAGATAGTTATTTGATTGGTTAGCTTACTACATATGAAAGCAACACTTACTGCTTTAGGTTGATTGGCAGTTTTAGCTCAACTTGAACTGTGATTTGTGCACACAGCTAATGATTCTGATTGGCTATGTGGCGCAGATCTGTAGTTTGATTTGTGCACTTGAGCGTTTTGATTGGGTGAGAATGATTTTCCTCATTTGATAATTTGTAGCTAATTGGTTGTTTCCGATTTTAAAAGCAGGTATATTACACTTTTGTAATTTTACTGGTCTGAAGAAGTGGTGTGTTGTACTGCAAAAGCACTCACCATATACATTTTATTATTTTTACTAAAGTTGCTATTTTATTATTTCAGCCATGGTGTGTCAAGTACGTTTTGGAATTCTTAAGTTATGTATTAATTCAAATTTGTTTCAGAGGACAACTTTGGCAGAAAGGAAGGGTTCACTCTCAATTACACTATCTTTGTGGAAGATGAGAAAGGGTGGCTTGCTTAAGAGCGATTGTAACTCCGAAACTCATACTGCAGAGGTAATGCCAATCAGAAAGTTGTTTTTTAAACACAAACTTTTAAGTTGGCTGAGGCCGCATAGTCAATGACTGAAACAATAATGTGATATCACATGGAGAGACTGGATCAGAATGGGAGGTCTCAACAAAAATGTTCCTTTTCAGAAGGCTTTAGAAATCCTAAGCAAAGCAATACATTAGTTATTATGCCCTGTGTGAACATTTGAAACGGTAGCCATCTGAACTTTTATACTAGAATAACTGGAACCCTGACAAAAAATTCTGAAAGAAATTCCACCATCATTGGAAGAGGGGCTGAAAGAGGATCCTATCCTTTTGAGGACGCTCAAATAGAAAATCTCTTCCATTTACTCTTGTCTTTTTTTGTGGATTCTTTCAGAGAAAAAGATAGCTGGATTACCAGAGAAACAAGGTTGGCGTCTCTGGCTGTTAAAATTGGGAAAAACATGCAGTTAACTTTAGAGTTTGAAGTTCCAGTAGAGGCAATCCGGACAGGTGATTTAGTAGATCTGGCTTGAGATCCAGCAACCAAGGTGGGAGAAGTGAGACCAAAGGAAGGGGAAACCATACCTGCTGAGGCCAATATGGAGCAATGAGGATCACCTTGGTCTTGTTTCTTGTCGCTTTCTATATGAATTTTGTTAGGAGGGGTGTTGGTGAAAAGGCATAGAGGAGACCTGGGGGGGCAAATGTGGACAACAGCATTTCTCAGTAACTGTCTCTGTACAGGGATGACGGAAAACTAACTCTGCATTTATTATTTAGGTAGGAAGCAGAGAGATGACAGCAAAGTTGGCCCCAGCGGCTGAAGATCTCTGTTGCCACTGCCTATTTGACAGACCACTCGTGAGGTAATAGGATACACCTACTCAGCCTGTCTGCTAATACATCTGATGTCCCAAGAATGTGTGTTGCTACAGAAAATGATGGGAAGACACTGCCCATTGCCAAACTTGCATGGCCTCCCAGCAAAGAGGACATGAATGTGTTCCACCTTGTTGATGTACCATACAATGGGCGTATTGTCAGTCTGGATGGAAATCACACTCTTGGGTAGGAAGTCCTGAAATGCTAGAAAACTGCTTTCTTCTCCAAGACACTGATGTGAAGTTTGGCCTCTATAGGTGACCAAGTCTGTTAAACTGTCTTCCATTCGAAATGCCCCAAGAGAAGCATCAGTGGTTACTGGGGCCTGGGGAACATGTGGGTACAAAGGTCTTGAAGTGCCATCTGCTGAGTTTGAGAGCAATCACATGGAGACATCGAAAGTAGACTGAAGGGCAGACATTCGGGCGCCCACTGTTTTTTGGACATCTGATGGTAAGTTACCAGAAAGAGACTTCAATATGTTCTGAAATGTAGAGCTGTCTCAAAACCTATGCATTCTGACTGTCACTACAGTCTCAAATGAGAAGAGTGAGGTACAGGATCCATGGGGTGGATTAGGGTTACCACCTGTCCCACTTTGCGAGGGACAGTCCCTCTTTGGGCAGTTGTGTCCTGACAAAAAATTGTAAAAATGGCAAATGTCCTGAGATTTTAGGACAAAATAATTTCCTATATTTTATGTAATAGTTGCATAAAACAGTTATTCTGTATCTAAAATACCTAAATGTTATAAGAAACAGAATAAGCAACTAAAATGCTACAAGAATAAGCTTTTATTTAGGCAAAAAAGTTAAGTTCTATCCTTTGTACTGACCGTGGGTATGTGTTGGCCTGTAAAATCTGATGTCTGTACCAAAAATGTCCCACTTTGGCCATTTGAAAAGGTGGCAACCCTAGGGTGGATAGACATACATATATGTGTGTGTGCGTGTGCGTGTGTGTGTGTGTGTGTGTATATATATATATATATATATATATATATATATATATATATATATATATATATATATATACCTTACACACACATCCACTTATATATATATATATCTATGGGTTTACTTCACATAATCGAACATCCAAATGCTCGACTTTCATATGGTCGAGACCATATGATCAAACATCTGAATGTTCGAAAATGTGAAAAAAAAAAACAAAAACAAAACAAAAAAAAAAAATACAAACAAAAAAACAAACTAAACAGTGCTAGCAGGGGGCAAGCCCCCTGCACCCCCCTACTATTTAAATATACCAACTCCGACATTGCACTACATTGCGGTAAAGGGAAATCTTCCTGTTCCATGCTCTATGGAGATCCCCATTCAGACCAGTCAAGCTTTTAAAAGTTTGATCATATGATCTCGGTCATATGAAAGTCGAGCTTTTAAAAGTTTGACCATCTGAAGGGGACCCACATTATATATATATATATATATATATATATATATATATATATATATAATGTGTGTGTGTGTATATGAAAATATTTATAAAAACAGTGATAAACACACTAACAACAAAGGTAAAGCACACTCACTAATACTCAAAATCAAAAACTATCACTACTAGAAATTTCTACATGCAAAGGCACTCAGAAATAGACTTACGACTTAAAATACTATCTAAACACTAACCTAACCCAAAAATACAAACTAAACTATGCTATGCACTAAAAGCTAAAGGGAGGAGTCAAGAGATTGAAACCTGGCTTTTACTTACAGTGATCGCAAGAAGAGCTCTCAGAAACATGTCTAGATGAACAGGCGGCAAACGAGATTGGAGGTAAATCAGACAGGAGGAGGAATAATGAGTAGGGTTGGAATCAAGAGTCCTGGATCCAAAGCTCTGGTATAAAGTGCCAAGGTTGGAGCCAATCAGATCGGACAACCCAAATTTTGAATCTGACAAAAATCAACATCGGACCAAGTAGTACACTAAAATATAAAGTTAATGCAAAGTGTAAAATGTAAGCTAATTAACAATAGTTCATTTGCACTTTTTATTCAAAAGAAGAAGAAAATGTTCTAAATATATTACCCTTCATCTAGGTAACACCAAACAACAATACAGCAAGACTTTGAATCAGTCTAGCTACAAGTCAAAAAGCCTTCTAATAAATCTCTCCTACCCCAAAACCCAAGCATCATCCCAAGTCTTGTTAATTTCTGAGGGATACGTAAAGTCCAAATGTTTCGCTTTGTGCCATGTGGCACTGCAAAAATCTTCTTTTGCTGAAGTCACTGGTGCTGTAACACTGCAGCCCATACTACTGAACAATATACATCCTCTTTATGTTAATGCATTCTTTTAGTCTATATACCCTGTACTATCATGCATGTATCATTGTAAACAACAGATGCAAACTTAAAACAGTTGATCCAAGACAAAGCCCTGACTGATGGTTCTATGATTGGGCTCACCCTTTCTATCAGTTCTTCTTTGGATACTGCTTTCAGAAAATCCCATGCTTGGGGAAACACAAGCTTGATGCTGGAATATGCCAGAATATCACTGTGACTATACCAAAACTTTTCTAGCTCTGACTTTGCCAATTCATGCACGATCAGTAGTGAGCAGCTTTCCTGCATACCAAGCTATAACAATGAAAATGCAGCACCTACACTGCTTAGAAGCAAGACTATGCAGGCACCTAACAGCAAGTGAGGGATAAGGGTCACTAATCAGATGTCAATATACTAGTTGCATTAGGACTAACCCGACAATGTCCCAAATGGAAGTAGACTGGGAAAAGGAGAGAGGAAGATTCCAGTCCTTGCTTCAAATACAGAACAACCTTTATGGTACCTTTCAGCAGTGCAGTCTGGACCTGTACCAACACCTGTGTTGAAACAGGCTGATTTGTGAGCTCCTGACAAGACAGTGACCATGTCTAGGACCCACTGGTACTTAGTGATGACTCTTCAAGCGGTAGGAAAAATCAAAGAAACCTCTCTCCCACAGCAGACAGCCTTGAACTGACGTTGCTGCCACTGCAGAATGACCAATGGAGTCATCCTTTTGACAGACTAGCAGAAAAGCAGCAGGACTGGACTATGTCATTTTGAATAGCCACCTTTGGGAATCAAGGATGCTTCTTCCTCTTTTGAAGTTGGGTTGGTCTAGAAGAGGAACAGATGGGGGAACCAAAGAAAATCTTAGTCATCTGCAATATGGAGGCATGTTTTCTCTTTTACAGATCATCAATGAGATTCTGGGAGGCCAAGACAAAGACACTCTCTCTTATGAACTGGGCATCTCAGATACTGCTCCTGAGTTCATCACTGAAGGAGGACAAACAAGGCAATGTCATCCTGTAAATCTACTCCCAAAGTCTGTGCCATTAGCCAAACAGAATGCTGAGATATACACTTGGGGGGAAGGGGACAAACTACAGACACAAAGAGGTAACACTGCCTCTCTTCAGTAACCAAATCTTGAGAACTGTGTGCAGTTCTGGGGGCTATACAAAGAAACTGACATTAGTTGCTAGGATATTGGAAAAAAGAAGGTCAGATGAATAATGGGAAGGAACATGACAACAGACTAGAAAAGCTAGAGTTCTTCTCATTTGAGATTGGAACGGATTGGGTAGAGGCATGAAACTGGTTCACTTGATCATGTCAAGAGCAATAAGAAGGGATCACCCTCAGTAAAGACAAATGGAAAATGAGGGGGCACAAAGCAGACTGCAGGGACTAACTACTGCCTGGTCCTCTCAGAATACTTTACAGAAAGACCGTAGAATGAGGAAATGGTCCACTAGAAGTGCTGGAAAGGGACCCCACAGAAGCATTTATGAGTACATGGGATGGGTGGAGAAAGTTAAGGAAGGCAAGGATGGAGAGAGGTAAAATGCTAAATGCTCTTAAAAGACAGTCTAGTTGGGCCTAATTTCTTTTTCTGACATCAATCAAATGTACGGTAAGGTAATGTAATATAGAACATGGGGAAAGAGGTCTGCACCAGATTTATATATTTTATTTTATATTTGTTTACCGAGGATGTCCGACTGGGCCAGTGACCCTTTTTCAGCGGAGGTCCAGGGAGAAAAGCGCTATTAAAAAAAAACAAATTACAAATACAAGAAATTGATAATCAGGAATACATAACTGTGGTAAATATAAGTAGTAAATAGTTTATACATAATAAAAATTGACAGTAAAATAAAGTGGAAAAAAAGAAAGATAAACTAGCATGAAATAACTTGTGCTAGCATAGATAAATGGCTGATTAGTAGATCAATATCTTGGTTTTGGTAGTAAATATTTATGAGATACATCTATGGCATATGAGCAAGAGTATGGCTGACTGTTGCTATGCTAGTGACAAGGCAATACTGAGGTGAAGTACAAGAAGGTGCGAATATGATGAAACTTAGAAGCTTGAGACAGGTAGATAACAACAGGAGCAGTAATGAACTAGATAGGTAGAGAGAAATTGGAATTCTGTGACAGAAGGATTCAGATTCTGCACTGGCATTAAATCAAAACCCTATATAAGAAACAAAGATAAGTTCACTGATAAGTTGAGTTATGTCACTAAATACACCAGTGATATCATTAGTCTCAACAAAATCATTAGCAGGAATTGGAATGTTTTAATTGCTGATGCCTTCACCAAAAAAATAGTGGGTGATTATCCCAGATTTAGTTACAAGACATGTAACAATTTAAAGCAGTTACTTTGTCTAGAAAAGATTTCTTCTAACAATTATGTAACGGAAGAACTACAGGGTACATTTCCATGTGGACACTGCCATATGTGTCCCTTTATTTCCAAGGTTATCAGCTTTCAACATCCTGAAGGGTTTTTTACTTTTAGACCCAAGTTCCATAGTGACTGTAACAGTGTCAATTTAATCTATTTAGCTACTTGTGATAAATGTGAAGTGTTTTATGTTGGCCTTACCAAGAGGAGACTTCGTGATAGAATTTATAATCACTGTTATGACATTAAGAAAGGTCATGAGTGCAATGCCTTAGCTAAGCACATTAATGAACATAAAACTCATACATTTAGTTTCAAGGTCTTGGAACTAGTGGCTTTTAACCATAGAGAAGGTGACAACATCAATCAGCTAGCTATTAAAGAACTTAAATGGATTTTCACCCTGAAAGCTCACATTTATCCAGGCATCAATCAGTCTGCATCCATTAAACCCATTTTGAATAGTAGAAAGTTATAAATATAAAATAGATTGTCTTAGGATATAGGTCAACATAACATTAGTTGTGATTTTTAGCTCATGGGTACTGTCCCCTTCTTTTGACCTGTTTGGTTGACATTCCTTCTCCCTGTAGCTCCTGGCTTATTGAGTACACGTTTTTTTGTGGCCTTGGATATGGCTTATATATGCCCCTTTTTTGAATATTTTATATACCTATAAGGTGCATTTGATGTTTAATATATATCACATATATTACTTTAATATCTGATAGAATATTCCTTACACAAGCCTAAATATAGAAGATTTGGTCTATATATACCTCTTTTGTTTGATTTTTCAATAATATATATTTTTTAATAATATTCTCATCAAGATTCTGGGAAATAATTCATATAACACATTATATGTTTTTTTTATGTTCTTTTACTTTTAAGTATCTTTTCAGATGATCACTACATGCTACTGGTTGCAATTTACATTTATTGGCCACAGTATTTGTGCTCCTGGCAGCAGTATAAGACTTTTTTTATACATTGTGTTTCACAATTATTAGTTTTCTTAATCTCGGTCTTGTGTTTTATTATGAGTTATATCTTTATCAATTTTATATATGAGGTATTAATAGTAACTAATATTTTATATAACATCTATGGCAGTCATACGGTGTTTGTTTTTCTGCATTTGCTGCCTTTTGTAGCGGACTCCCTTGGGAAGTTCGGCTTGTGGCATGTTTGATTCTGCGGTGTATTGTTGGAATGATTTTTGATTTGTTTTTGCCTTGATTGCATTTTGCGACGTTGTTCTTGGTGGTCTTCTTTGTAAATATTTTTAGGTAGGTACTGCAATAGTTGCTGTGAAGCATTGATTGGTTCATTTTGATTGATGAACTTCTTTTTACTTACGTCATCAGATTTTCATTCTCTTGACAAATGTTATTTCGTCTCCCTGGTAAGCGTGTCTGGCTACTGTTACCAGTTTCTTTAAATTACCATTCATCACCTGTTTGAATTTGAAAATTACATTCTTTCAGGCTGATGAAGAACTAAATAATCAGTTTCATGTGTACTCCCTTTTTGATTGGATTTATATTATTTTAACATATTTTAATATATCTTAGTATATTTTGATACATAATTACTGCATTTTCCTAATAGGATTTTAGGTAGCATGAATACTGAAGTAGTTCAGTCGATGTTCCTTGAATGCAGGACTTTTAATAATTTAAATTAAAATAGGCACGATGTTTTTGCAATATATTCTTGATGCTTCCTATAAGTATTTTCTGTCTTTCATGGCTTGAGCTTTGTTTCACATTTTAAGCGTATTATATGTGTTTTAATTTTTGGATCGGTATACGATCTATGTTAGCGTAACCACGGAGATCTCTCATGATAGTTCTATGACAACATGGAATTTTTTATGCTAAAGGTTGTGTCATAATGACAGTATTTATTAAAATATTCAATGTTTTTGACATTAGTAGCGTTTTTTTAATGGCTATGTATACACTGTTTTTTTAACAAATGAAATTCTAACATAATTAATGAATTAAGTAAAGGCCATTATTGCTTAATTGTTATTTTGCCCGCCAAAATTTCTGATATATAAGAACTTTTGTTTTTACTGTTTAAATACACCTGAAGAAGCGTAGTTAAACTACGTGAAAGCGCTTGTGTTCTTTTATCTCAAGAAAGAAGATTTACGCATATTGGTTCGTCTCCAGTGGTGACTCCTGTTTGGATCTCATACTACTAGATAGGTAGAGAGAAATTGGAATTCTGTGACAGAAGGATTCAGATTCTGCACTGGCATTAAATCATACCTCCTAAGAATGAAGCCCTGCACACAAGACTCAAGCATCCACAAGATAATCTTGTTTGATATTCAAGTCTTGAGTCCAAAGTCTTGCAAAGGCTTTCTAAGCAATCACCACTAAGCCTGGGATAGCAGACTCTGCTAGTCCTACAAGGGAAGCTGCAGGGAACAGATGCTAAAAGGTTAGGCATACTTATATAATTAGCACATCCTGGCAAGCTCTGGTGCATTCAAAAAAAGAATGCAAAATGGTGACTGGTGAAAGGATTGCTGCACAGAGACACATCAAGGAAGGTCCAATCTATTGTTCTATCTCTGGATTTTACTACTGAAATTGTCAGCTAAACCTCTGGTCCAAAATGCGACTGAAAAAAAGTCCCAGAATAAGTATCTAAATTCAGTTAACAAATGAAAAAAAAAAACAAACAAAAAAAAAAAAAACAGTGTGGCAGTACTAATGGGAGTGTACTTCCAAAGTGCAAGTTGATAAGTATGGTCTGAAAGAATTGTCTGGAGTCACGTGTTTAATAGAGCCTCATGTAAAGTAGGCCACAGGTACAATTTCAAGCTTGACAGCATCCATTGTTTAAATGAATTGTTACAACAGGTGAAACAAAAAGGCTACAGCATACTATTCATCTACAATGCAAAACAAAAAAAAAAATTACATAACCCAATCTAGTTGTCTCGGTCTAAGGCAAACAGCTAAGTTTAGCTGCTAGAATGTAACCTCACTGTGAGCAGTACAAATACACAGATCGGTATTGCTTCAAGTATAGTTGTGCTTTTAAGTGCATTCATACGAAACGATGAGGTTACATGTGATTAAAGCAAAGTGTAACTATGTAGTGTACATGCAATGTCTTCAAAATTACATGGGTGCCTATTTGACTTCTGGGGTTCCCTACTGAAATGCTGTCATGCAGAGTGACAAAAAGTCGAAAAAAAAAAAAAAAAAAAAGAGAAGAGCGAATCTCAAATATAGCTCTTCTCCTTGAAGTTTCTTTTACCACAGTAGGGCAAGCCCCTTGCACTCCCCCCACATGGTAGAGGCAAGCCCCCCCCCATACTGCAAACATATATATACCAACACCAAGATCACCCTACCTCAGAGAAAAGGGAATATTCCAGGAAATGGCATCTCACACTTGGTATATACAAATCTGATCTTTCGGCCATTTAGTCTATGTGTTTCTGGACTCAAACTAATATATCCTGGCATTTCAAGTAGTTAGTGACTTGTCTAGCTATGAAACAGAAAATGTTTAATGCAGGAAATAAAATACACATGCTCTGAAAGCAAGCTTACCTTCACTAGAAAGTCAGTCAGCTCCTGAAGAGATTTAGTTACAGATGACACTGATGAATCTGACCAAAAGATCTAAAATAAAAAAAAAATTAATACATTATGCACATTATTTTAAAACAAGGTGATCTTTGCAAGGTTAGTAAATTATATTTAAAGAGCAACCCCGTATACAGTTGCTCTACTTAGCTGAGTTCAATTACTGCATATTACATATATTCAATAAACGTAAGCTTTCTTCAGTGGGATGAGTCATAACCACAATTCTTCTGTAATACTACCTCCTACGTCCTTCATTCTTCATTCCAGCAGATTCCTATGAGAGTCTGGCACATTATGAAGGATCTAAATTAGGCTGTAGTTTGACTATGAATGCGTAACTGCTTTTGACAGGACAAAACCTGTGTTGAAGTGGCCAACCAGAACAGTACAGGGTCTGTACCATATGCTTTGTAAATAGAGAAATTACCATCAACATCCTTGAAGAAAGAAAGCAGACTACAAGAAAGTTACAAATGACACCTTTTAATACTAGTCATAAAAAGCTCAAAAGCAGCACCACTTCCTTAACTTACAAAAGGTTTGAGTAAAAACTGCAAGAAAAACTCAACTAAGCTAGAGTTTTCACTGTGTGATACCTTAAACCTCCTGTGATAGAGGATCATAGGATATATGCAAGCAACCCCTTAAGGACATCAAGTGTTTCAGCTACATGGCTTCTGAATGACCATGACCTTTTGAAAGTCTTTATGGTTACATTCAGGTCAAAAAAGCCAAATCCCACTAGGTACAGACATGTTAAGTTTCACCCTTTTAATTGACCTTGGGTGAGATACTAACTACAGTGGCTTGTTCCTGACTAGAGGGAAGGTGTCGTTTGGGGGATCAGTATGCTTTTTGAGATGATGGAAGCCTTTTGGTGACTACAATTGTGTGGTATACCTTCGGTTAACAGGGAACATACATTGCCATATTTTCAGGTACTGTTAGCCCCATTTCTCTAATCATCTAGTGGGTCGATCAATGTATTATTTTTGGAACTGGTTAGTTTTATATGGATGTAACGCATTTGAAAACACTATGGTTAAATGGACTGTGATTGGGACAGTTGCAGGGGATTGTTTTTTTTGTTTATAACCGTGACTGATGTTTTGGATCAGGTAGCATTTTTTCCATCTTGGATTATTATTAACCTGCGATCATCAGCATAGGTGAGGACTGACGATACCGACACATATTTTAGTTTTAGAACATATTCGATTTACGAAAGAACTGATGGTGCCATCGAACTGTTGTATAAAGGAATAGATTTTGGAAGGGATATGGACTACTACAAACTAATAATTGGATTTTGAATATGTACTAATAGTAATTGGCTTAGTATTAACATTTTAGTTTTGAACACAGGCCTACACTGTTATTGGGTTAACAGATGTGTTCAGTTCGTTATGCTATAGTGCTTTATTTTTGCACTGAATGAAGGGGTATGGTCCAAGAAAAAGGCACCAAAACTTTTCAATACAAATCGCTTTTGGTTGAATGTCATTGTAGAACAAACCTCTCCGTTATTACAGTTTATTGGGGTATTGGAAATGACACACTAAGCCAAATGGACATTTTTTTAAAAAAATATTAAGCTCTTAACATCTTAATTCAAGATAACTAGGAGTGTATAAATATATGTCCTACTACCTTTTTGTACATATGCACAGGGATTGTTTATTGATATGGGGGTTGTTACCAAAAATTTTTTACTAATCCCTTTCGGTGCTACGTTATTGTAAAATAAGCCTATGTGTGATCCAGGTTTACAACATATCCGAGTATTGGAAATTATACTTTAAGCTAAATGGACATTTTTTTATAAATTACATCAAGCCCTTAACATTTCTGCCCAAGCTTGACAAAGAGGTTATGAATACTGTGTTTGTTTTTTGGGTCTAAGCAGGTTGTACATGTAGGTACTTATACTTATTTGAATATTCATTGGTCCTAGCAACACTTTTTCTACATATGGACAGGGATTGTTTACAGACATATTATTACATTTTTAATAACAGGTAACATATGGGTTTGGAATGGTATACAATTTATATTTGCTCTTTGTTGGTTACTAATTGCAGCCAACCTCTTAACAACTAATAGGGGGTTGTTATCCTGTGTGTGATAGCAGTAAGATTCTGTTTCCTTGGCTGATAACATTAGAACAAGTTAGCTGGATCCACCTTTGCAAAACAAACATTACTTTATGGGAGTATAGTTCATTCAATCTGATATACTTTAATGATTTACAGAATACCGGTAAGTCCCAGGTGGCATATATGAGAAGTTTTTTTATTAGAGCTATAATTTTAAGGGAATATCTTACAATAGATATGGTATATTTGAATAGTTTGCGGAATACCAACAGACCCTAGGTGACTTGTATGCTACAGGGTGATTATCTAATGTGTATTATTGTAGTGTTATTTCTCATTTGATAGTGTGTGAACTTTGTAGAGTGTGAAGCTTATGGTCATGGATCTGGGCACTATTTTACAGAGCCTATGTGCAGACAAGAATGATATACAAGTTTTTGGTTTGACAACCCAAAGTGATGGGATTTTGGATAAGGAAAATATGGATCCAATAGACGGCTGCAATCTATCATTTAATAAACTGGGTAAAAGCATGAGAACACTACATACGAATGTATGGCATCTCAAACTATTCAAAGTTTACCAAAGCAAAAATATTACCCCGGGGACTGAGGGTGAAAATACAACCATTAGTGGACAAGAAGGATGAAACCTTATTAAAAGAATGGGGTCTAGTACAACAAAATGCCTCCATGACATTCATTCAGGTCCTAACATCTTACTATGAACGAATGACTGATGAGAATATCGGGGAGGTAAAAGTGGTATGTGAGGAACTCAAGGATTATGAGGGTCAGCCCCATTATGTTACATGCCTGAATAAGCTTACAAAGGATCTATTGGTTTTTGAGAAACAAATTAAAAGATAAAAAGACATGCAAGTTGAATAGACACATGGGGGATTATCAGATGGGGAAACCATCTGAATACCAAAAAAAGTTAAAATTTTCAGATCCCAATAAATCAATGGTAGGATCCAAGAGGAAAAGACCAAGATCTATCCTCAAAAAGACAGGCACTAACTACAGTAGTACCTCAGGAGAAGAGTCGTCAGCCACGAACACAGAGGGTCCTAACACATAGGACTCACCTATCCCTAAGAAGCAACTTAGTCTGGACCACCCTTTAAACATGGTAGGCATAGGGGTGGGAGAAAACACAAAAATAAACACGGTAGAAGGTCTGCTACAAACAATAATAATCCGGTAGAGCATGATTATAATAGCCATAACATTTCCACAGTTGAATTAACGGATGAACAAACACAATTAAATAAAGGTCTTAATTATTTTCCTGGTTTCTTTACTGATGGAAATGATATGGCTAATGATGTTCTTGCATTTGCCATAGACTTAACCTCAGATTATTTTTGGTTCTAAGGACCCTCTCATAGATCTACTGATTTTAGGTTTTTGAAGTCTGAATTTACACCCCAGTGAATAAACATGCAGTGATTTTCCAGCAAGCAGATCTACACTTCAAGTTGCGTCAATCTAGAATGCTTAGTCATAATTTAAAAATTGGTGAACAACAGGCCTTGATAGAATTAAAAAAACAATATGAATATTGTTATTTTACCGGCTGACAAGGGTGTGGCAGTGGTCATTATGAATATGGATTATTATCTGGCTGAGGGAAATAGACAATTGTCTAACCCCCAGCATTATACGCATATGCCTATTGACCCCACACTAAATTTTAAGGATATTTATTTGTTCCTTAAACAGGCAGTAGAAGAGGGAATTCATTAGGGATATGGTCATGCAACACCTGACAGTGAGTGACCCTCACAAACAGATTCTGTATTTATTGCTGAAGATGCACAAAAGCCTGGATAAACTTCCAGGTAGGCCTTTTGTTTCAGGCATAGGATCTTTGACAGAAGCATTGTCTGTATTTTTGACAGAATATTTGAAGCCATTGTTGAATTTAATAAGAGCCAGGATACAGGACACAACACAATTTTTAAAGATCATATCGAATGCACAATTGGAACCAACATGGTTACTTTGTACACTGGATGTGAAGGCTCTGTATACCAATATTCCCCATTGGGCAGGCCTGCAGGCACTTCAATATTGGTTAGAGAAGGCTAATGTATATCCGCCGGGTTTTAACACACTTTTAGTGTGTATGGCTGAACATGTCCTATCCAAAAATGTTTTTTATTTTCAAGGGGAGTGTTACTGGCAGACACAATGGGGGCATCATTTGCCCCCACTTATGCTGACCTGTTTATGGAATATCTTGAGGAACTTCTGATATATAATGATAACCATAACATTATCTGAATGAGATTGATATTTGGAGGAGATTCTTAGATGATTGTTGGTTGGTGTGGCGAGTCGAAAGGCAATACTTGCTGGAGTTTGTACAGTACTTAAATGACAACAAGCGGGGAATAGAATTCACATTGAATTGTGAAACTCAACAAATCAACTTTCTGGATGTTACGATTATAAGGAATCTAGATGATAGACTTAGAAGGCAGTATAATAACTTATTTGCCTCTAGTCTGCACCCACACCATATCATCAAAAATATACCCAAATCTCAATTTTTGCCCATTAAAATATGTTCAACACAAGAGGATTTTGTCTCATTTCAGCAGGACCTGATCTATAGGTTTCAGGCCAGTGGTTACAAACAACAAGACATCATATGTCTGCCAGAAATTGGGCTGCCAAACAAGACAGAACACTGTTAGAATATAAGGATAAAACACAGGAAGACAACTCAGATACCATTAGGTTTGTCATGACTTATGGGCGGAATGTTAATTTGATTAGGGATGTGGTGGCTAAAAACTGGAACATACTAATGGCTAATGAGGAATTGCATCAGACCCTTAGTCCAAAATGCAACTTCTCCTTTCGGAGGGGCAAGACCCTGGGATCTTATTTTTAGCACTATAAACATGATTGTACCAGGGGATTTTCTAGTCATCAATTGACTATTATTGGGTTCATTCTCATGTGACCATTGCACATTTTGTAAGCATATGCACAAGTCTAAACTATTTTCTAGTAAAAACACAAGTCTATGGCACAAGATTCTTCGCCAGTTGTGGAACTGATTGGGTTACATACTTTGGCCACCTGTACTTGCTCAGCATTTTACATAGGTCAAACTTCCCATCCTCTACGTATTCGCATGTCTGAACACCTAAGTGATATACGCAATAAACAATTAACCAATGCCCTATACAGACACTGTACTTCCCATAGCACTGCAAAATTTTATTTTATGATTATTGACAAAATCCAGGGGGACAAAAGTAATAAACTTGGCTGGCACTCCATTCTAAATAAAAAGGAGAAATATTGGATCATTAAATTAGGGGGTCTTTTCCCCCTGGACTAATGTATTAGGATTTGGTCTTCACAGGATGTGACTTAACAGGAAGATGGGTTTAATTAATTAATTAATTGATTAATTAATTAATTAATTAATTAATGAATGAATGAATGGATGATTTATTTGTCTATAAATTGCTATATGTTGGATCTACTGACGTGTTATTCTATCACTGAGGAAAACAAGTATGCCGAAACTGGTATGATGTTGGTGATATTACTTACTTATAGTTAAATAAACCACATGTGTGTTTACTACACTTTGGTGCTGCCTGTTTGTTTTGAACTTTTGATGTTAAGTTTCACCCCTTTTATTGACCTTGTCAGTACAGGATAAGTGAATAGTTTGGCTATACTTCAGAAACACAGGGTCTTTAAAGCACTGCCAATACCCATAAAAATTAAGGTGCCTACAAAATATCCCAATTAGCATCCACATATAACAGACATGCAAACAGACCTCCACACAGCTAGTGGCAAGGACTTGCTTCTGCAGACAGTTCAGTAATTTAATAATGAAAAAAAGTCATAACAACTAAGAGCATCAGTAATTATTTTCATGGATTTATGAATGGCATGTTTTCACTCTTAGCAATCTGAATATGTACTTCTTCCTGGTTCTACGAAAACAATAGGCAGAAAAAGTATTTTAAAAAGTGGATAGATAACTGAAATCAAAATAAAAAGTAGTCACAGGCATCTACCTACAGATTAGGCAACAACGTGCCTGTGTGAACGGCATTTAAAGCTTAATTAGGCTAAAAAGTATTGGAGCATTGAAGAATGGATGATCAGCCTGGTGGGCTAATTTAAGAGTTAGCAGCAATGTTTCAATTTACAATGACATACCTTCTCAGCACAATGTATTACATGCTTTCCCAATTCATATGTGACTTTTGTATTCTTGATCATTTATTTCTTTACCTAATCTAGCACCATTATTTTATCTGTTTTAAACATCAGACCTTCTGTATAGCTTATTTCTACATCAAACAAGTATAGCTTAACCCTTTACTCAAGCACATTTATCTTCTAATTTCAATATCAGCCCAACACAAGCTTCATCCCGGATGAATGGAGGACAGTTACAGTCATTCCTTTGCAAAAAGGTGGGGTTACAATGGATGTGGGTAATTATAGATCCAAAAACCTGATCAGTCACATCTGTAAGGCTAAGGATCATTACAAAATGAATATACAAAAATATAGGTAAGCCACAGATCCTTGACTCAACCTAGTTTAGATTCGTCAAAGGCAACTAAAACTGGTTGACTTCTTCAAAAAAGTTACTGAAGTAATGAACGAGGGCAAAACAGTATATACCTCATATCTAGACCACACAAAGGCATTAACCATCATTCCAAACTTTAGTAACATAGATAAACTCTCCCAGCTAAATGTCAGTGTAACTTGTCGAATAGTAAATTGGCTTACAAACAGAACCCAGGAAGTTACGGTGGGCGGCTACATCTCCTCTAGAAGACCAGTCACCAGTGGTATGCCCCAGGGTCCAGTCATTGGGCCACACCTCTTCGAATTTACTTCTGAGGTCAAAGTTAACCTTGGGGGTTTGTGGATGACCAAGTTTTCAGACGACTGCAAACTTGGTGCCATTATAAACTCCCCAGAAGATACCAACATTCTCAGAGATAGCCTGTCCCAAACAAATAGCTGGCTTAAAAACCACGGACTAAAATTAAATGTGAAGACATGCATAACTGCATCCTTTGACAAGTATGACTCCTCTTGCAATCATCACATTGACAACACACCCCTGAAAATACATCCCTTACTTAGGGCTCTGGGAATCTATGCTAACAGTGAATTGTCCTTTGATCACCAAGTATCCATTGTTTTAAGGAAGTCTTTTTTTAATTGCACAGCTTATTCTAAAAGTACTGCATCCAGATCTAGGAATACAATTGTTCCACAGTATTTGACACTCATTAGGCTGATCATTAAGTGTAATGCCCCTTTCAGTATGCACCTATCCAAATACTTGTCAAAAATGGAATGACCCCAACATTTTTTCTCACTAAAAAAAATCCAGGGCCTAATCAATGCAAACTGTGCCAACTATCTCAAAAGCCTTGTCTCACTTCTCTGTATCATAAAGGGGGTCTATATTAGAACATTGAAGTTTCAGAACTTTGAATGTTCTAATATTGACCCCTATTCAGCGAAAGATGAAAATAGCGAAGTTAGAGAAAACCGAATTCTTTCCTAGGGAAAGAATTCGGTTGTCCGTTCCTGTCACTTCGCTATTTTCAGCACTGTGGTGGAAAGTTACGGGTCGGGTTCAGGTAAGTGTGCGATTGTGTGGACGTGAGGGTTACGGTGGGTTAGGTGAGATAGGGTTAGGGTGCAGGTCAGGTAAGTGTGCGAATGTGTGGACGTGAGGGTTAGGGCAGGGTAGGTGAGTTAGGGTTAGTGTGAAGTGTGTGTGTGATAGTGATGGACCTTAGGGTTTGGGTTAAGGTAAGTGGGTAGATAGTGGTGTATGTACAGTTTAGTGTAGGGTTAGACGTAAGATTTTAGGTGTATGTGTGTGTGTGGATTGCTGTTTGTTTTGGTGTGTTTGTGTTGTGTGTGTGTTTTGGAACAGCGAATTTTTTCCCTAGGAAAAAATTTGCTGTTCTGAATTTTCGATGTTATCAGTTTTCGCTTAATAGGGGTCGATATTAGAACATTCGAAGTTCTGAAACTTCGATGTTCTAATATAGACCCCATAAAGGCTACTTGAGAGATGACCTCTACAGCTTCGACAGATCCTATTCTGTCAGACCTGTTACACATTCGCAAGTCCAGTGCTCAAGGGATCTCTATCTCTTTTGTGAAATAAACACATTGGACTGATAAGCTTAGGTAGGCCACTGAGGGAAAAGGAAAAGAAATATTGCTACAATGGCAATATAATTATCAACTATGTAAGGGAATGTAATAAAGAGCTAGGAAAAACTCTTAAAGGTGAAAGACTAGAAGGAAATCTGAAAATGATTTACTAGATTTGGCATGGGGGTGTTTTGAGTGCTGTAGAAGCTCAGCTGAAGAAGTTTCCATCTCATATCTTCTTAGAGGTGGATAAATCCAACCAGCTAAGACTGAAGGAGGGGACAACATAGGATCTGGTTGATATATTGTGCAATGCTTGTTCTAACATGGCCTTCTCTTGAGCTCCCATCCGTCTTGTCTATTCTGCACTATATGCTCACTTTAAAAGTCCTCCCTCACTTTACCTACTTTATCATACTTTACATTACTTGTTCTTTGCTGCAGTATAAATCTGTCTGTCTGCCTTCCCCTATAACTTCCAATGCATTCACTGTCTGTAACTAGTAAATAGTGGCCCTTCCCTTACTGAAACATAAAAATAATAAACTGCAGTACTTAGAATCTCTTTAGGCAGGCTCTTCTACTAACTACACCTGCACCTGGTTAACCCTCAAATAATTGCTACAACTCTAACACTGCACCTTCTGCTATTATTTGTTACCTTGCTCTTTCTCCTAAAAGTTTTTCTAGTGACACTACATTTTTACTCTATCACACAAGACTTCTTACCATGCTCCTCTCCAAGTCTACAGGCAGTTTTTTTTCCCTCCCCCTCCCATACTTCTTTGCCATTTCAGCTGATGCAGCCCACTCCATTCACTCTCTATCCCTAGTTTTATAGCTACACAAAATCCTCCTCTTCCTATCCAAACAACCTATAGTACAGTTTTGTACCTACCATAAATGTAGATGTTCGAGTGTATACACTGCTGCAGTCATTACACTTGGGTTATCCTGCCGTCAGGCGGTTCCCCAGCTGGCCTGAGTTTCAAAGTCTTGGTCCGGCATCGGTTGCTGTCGCCTCCTCCCTGACGTCAGTGCGACAGGGGTATATAAGATGCAGCTGACGCCATTTTCTTCAGTTTTTCTTGCCCCAGATGTCAGGTGCCCCCAAATAGGTAGGCAATTCAAATTGCTAATAAAACATACATAAGAAAAGCAAACATCAGCTTTCAGTTACCAGCAAATACTCCCCATAGGCATTAAAGGGTAGAAGACATAGGTACATACCAGCAGGTAAGAGGGGAAGGAGGAAGGGTAACCTGGACTGCAGCAGTGTATACACTCGAACATCTACATTTATGGAAGGTACAAAACTGTACTATGTTCATCGTGTTACACTACTGCAGTCATTACACTTGGGTAGAATCCCAAAGCTGAGGTAGGGTGGCTGGTTCTGTAAGGCATTAGGTGTGGCTATAAGGCCCTGCAGCACAGCAGTGGCAAAGCCAGCTCTGGATTTAGAGTATAAAGGCAGATGGTAATGCTAGGTGAAGGTATGCACAGAACTCCATGCTGGTGCTTCCAAAATATCCTTGGTAGGTACTCCCCTGAGGTAGGCAGTTGAAGTGGCTGTTGCCCTGGTGGAGTGAGATCTAATGCTGCTAGGTATAGGTTTTCCCATGGTGTGTGTAGCAGAAATGTATACAATGTCCTATCCATTTTGAAATAGTCTGTTTGGAAATAGCTCTTCCCTGTGCTCCTGCAGCATATGCTACCAATAATCGCTCAGATTTTCTGAAAGCTTTGGTTTTGTCCAAGTAGAAGCGTAACTGCCTGTGAATGTCCAAAGAATGCAGTAGTCTCTCCCCTTTATTCTGTGGTTTTGGATAAAAAGTTGGCAAGTGTATAGTTTGGTTCCACCTTTGGCATAAACGTAGGGTTAGTTCTTAAAGACACCCTGTCCTGGTGGAAAATGAGGAAAGGTTCCACTGCCATTAGTGCCTGTAATTCTGAAACTCTTTGTGCTGATGTTATTGCCAGGAGCAGAGCAGTTTTCCAAGAGATATATTTTAATTCTGCTGTGTTAGCTGGCTCAAAAGGAGGTAAAGTTAATTTTTCCAAAACAAAGTTGAGGTCCCAAGTTGGAGTAGGTGCTCTCTACGGGGCAGTCTTATGTTTTTAGCCCCTCTGAGGTACTGTTTTGGCAAAGGATTAGAGAAAATTGGTGGATCCATGTTGTAATGAGCAGAGATGGCAGAGGCGTGGATCTTGATGGATGAAAAGGAGAGGCCTTTGTCCAGCATCTCAGTTAAATATTGTAGTATCCGAGGAATGTTTGGGACAAAAGGGTCAAGGCTGTGAGCCTGGTTCCAGGCACAGAATCTCTTCCATTTATCCGAATAGGCTTTCCTGGTACTAGTCCTTCTGGCCTCCAGAATGACATCCATAACAGCTTTGGAGAGAGGCATTGCTTGCTTGACTAAGGAATTTTCCATGCAGCTAGGTTTAAGGTCTTTAGCTGACTGTGAAGTATCTGATAGTTGTGCTGAGTCAGCAGATGTGGGATTTGAGGCAAAATCCAGGGTGGTTCTTGTGCTAAGTTCTTTAAGATTGGGTACCAGTGCTGGCATGGCCAGTCTGGTGCACTCAGAATCATCTTTGTCTCTTCTTGCCTGGCTTTTATGAGTACCTTTGGAAGGAGAGGTAGTGGTGGGAAAGCGTATACTTGTACGTTTTTCCAGAGTTGAATGAGAGGGCATCCACTTTCCATGCTTGTGGATGGTAACTCCTTGTGTAGAATTTCTGTAGCTGGCAGTTCATTGGGGATGCAAACAGATCTATGTCCGGGCTCCACCATTTCTGTGTTATCATTCTGAATATTTGTGGATTCAATTCCCATTCGTGGGGATCCATGATGTTTCTGCTTAAGTCGTCTGCCAGTGTGTTTTTCTCTCCTGGCAGGAATTGTGCTTGCAGATGAATTTGATAGTTTAGAGCTGTGTTCCACAAGGTCATGGCTTGTCTGCAGAGGGGGTAGGAGTGATTGCCCCCTTGCTTGTTCATGTACCACATAACTGTGGTGTTGTCTGTCTTTAGTAATAGTTGTCCTGGATGCAACAGGTCCTTGAAAGCTATAAGGGCATTTTGTACAGCTAGCATCTCTGTTTGATTGATGTGAAGATGCCTTTGTTCTGCGGGCCACTTGCCCTGAATACATTTTCCTGCCATGTGTGCTCCCCAGGCGTAATCCGATGCATCTGTTGTCAGTGTTTGCCTGGCTGTGGGTTGAGTAAAAGTCTGTCCCTTGTTGAGGTGACAAGCTTGAGCCCACCATCGAAACTCCTGTTGAAGGCAAGGAATTAGTGGTATAACTGTTTCCAAACTTTGACAGTGTTGAGACCATACACTCTTTAGGTACCATTGTAGTTTCCTCATATGCAGTCTGGCATATGGAATTAGTAGTATGCAAGATGCCATGTAACTCATGGCCTGCAGAATTTTTCTTGCAGGGAGTTGGGTCTTTGTTGCCATCGATTGAAAGTATTGAATCAGTTGTCCTTGCTTGTCTGGCGTGAGATAAGCCATCTGGGCCATTGTGTTCAAGTTGGCACCCAGGAATATTATCTTTTGTGAGGGCACTAGTTTTGATTTCTTTTCGTTTACTGTGTACCCCAGGCAACTTAATAACTTTTTTACAAATGCCAGATGCTTTAGAAGAATGCCCTTGCTCTCTGCTTGAATCAGGCAGTCGTCCAGGTACGGATAAATTTGAATTCCTTTCTGTCTGCAAAATGCAATTACTGGAGCCAGGCACTTTGTGAAGACCCTGGGCGCAGTAGATAAGCCAAAGGGCAGTGCAGAGAAATGATAGTGCATTGAACCAGCTATGAATCGGAGGTATCTTCTGCAGTTTTGTCAGATAGGGACATGCAGGTATGCCTCCTTGAGGTCCAAGGTCAAGAGCCAAGCTTTCTTGCCCAGCATGGGAAGAAGCTGCTGTAGTGTCAACATTTTGAATTTCGGAACATCCAGGTAAGTGTTTAGAGAAGAAAGATCCAGAATGGGCCTCCAGGCTTTGTCCTTTCTGGGAACCAGAAAGAGTCTTGAGTAAAATCCTTGTCCTTGCTTCTGTGGTGGTACCTTTTAAATAGCTCTCATTTCCATGAGTGCTGTAATTTGTTTCTGAGCCTCTGCCCATTGATTTGGTGGCAGATTTGGCATTCCTTTTAACCTTGGCAGAGTGTGAAAGTGGAATCTGTAACCCTGAGATACAATGTTGAGAACCCATTTGTCTTTGGTGATCCAATGCCAATTGTGATAGAAAAGTGCCAGTTTTCCTCCCAAGGGGGCTGCCAAGAGAGAGCTGTTTGGCAGCTGTAATGGGAAGTCATTGAGGCTGCTTTTTATATGGTTGGGGCCTTTCTTCCCCTTCTTTCTGGCCTGGTGCACCCCATTGTCGAGGCCTGTAAGGACCTTGTGGTTGACCTCTACCTCTTGGATGTCTGTATCTGCCCCTTTGAGGTCTGTCTGTAACTGGAAAGGACCAATTCCTTGTTGGACAATTTCTGCTAAATCTTGGAGGCTGAACCTGTAGAAAATCCTTCACCGTTTGCATAGATTTTGCCTTATCCTCCATTTTCTTTAATACATCTTCTGCCTTAACTCCAAATAGCACATCCTGCTGCAAAGGTGCAGCCAATAATTTTGCTTTAACATGATCTGGTAACGTATGTTCTTTTAATTAAGCATGCCTTTTAATGACAGAGCCTGTAACTGCTTCTCTACAGGAGGCCTCTAAAGAATCAAAACCACATTGCAAAGTATGTTTTCCCACTTGTTCAGCTGCATGCAATAACTCCTGCATTTCTTTAAAATTAGGAGGATCTGAATCTGGAAGCATTTTTTGTTTTAACTGAGACATCAAAAATTGCTGATATTTTAGCATGTGAAACTGGCAATTTAAGGCTCTCATTGCTAAAGTTGCAGACGTATATACTTTCTTTCCCCATCTGTCTAATACTCTGGAATCTCTCTCAGAGGAAACTGGATTTTTTGCTGATGAGGCCTTAATCCCTTTGGGTCCCTGAGAAATAGTTTCAGGGTCAGCAACAGGGCTTTTATACAGAAATTTGTGTGAGTCAGGGACTCTGTAGTATCTGTCAGGTTTAACTGGGGCTGGAAGTAAGGAATCAGGATTTAAGCTGGATTCAGTATATACATCATCCACAATATCTAACACTGGTGGAATAGCAAGGGGTCTGTGTTGAGGTAATAAAAGGAAGTCTCTGAGCCTTTTCTTGGATTCTGAGTAATACTGGCCTTCCCAATGGAAATGCTCTCTCATGGTATGTAAGGTTTCCCCAGAGGAGTAGTCCTCAGGCGGAGAGGCTGATGGAATTGATTCCTCAGCATCAGAATCCTCATAAGGGGGTAAAGAATATCCTAGGTCTGAGGATGAATCTGTAGAAATGGACACCTGGTCGGATGAGTCATAGTCTGTATCCTGTCTGGGCCTTTAATCAGGAGGGGGATGGGACCGACTGATCAGAGTGATTAGGTCTTCGGCCATTTTGAGCATTTGTTTCTTAGGCATGGAGGCCTGTCCTGGAGAATGCTGTATTTGTTTCTTTGTTTTTAAAGGAGGCTTAGACTTAACAGAGGGTTTAATGCTTAACTGAGTAGGTCTGAAAACACCCTCTGAAACTTCAGGTTGCTCAGCTACTCTGGATCCCTCTGAAGGGTTAGTTTCGGTAGGATGAAAAACTTGTGCATCCGAAGGCCCAGCCATCTCCACGTGGGAGTCGGAGGCGGCCTGTGATTCTGAATAAGCAGTCGTCAGGGGCTGCGAAGGCGCCTCGCTGAAAACTGGAGAACTGGCGACCGGCCTAGAAGAGGCTTCATCATCAGTTTTGGGCCTCGGATGCCTGTCCTTGTCTTTGCGCTTTTTATGTATTCCGGTCGTCGGAAGTTCTGACGGCATGGTGTAATTGAATTTTCTGCCAAAATAATGTTGGGTAAAATCAAACCGACGTTTAATAGTGCGCTTGTTAAACCTGGCACAAAACCGACAACCACTGACGTTGTGGTCTTGGCCTAGGCATGGGATACAATAGGAATGGAAATCCTTATGAGGTATTTGCTTCCCACAAGAAATACAGTTATTAACTTTTACTGACATCGGTCTGAGGCAAGAAAAAGTTTCCCCAACGGGGTACTTAGCTTTGTAGAAGACTTCGGTACTGGATTCGGAATGAAAATCTCAGGAGTCGGCCGACCGGCACTTGCGAACTGCTTTTGCTTCGGGCACCGCGCGGCAAGAAAGACTGGAGAAACTGGCGTCGGCTGCATCTTATATACTCCTGTCGCACTGACGTCAGGGAGGAGGCGACAGCAACCGACGCTGGACCAAGACTTTGGAACTCAGGCCGGCTGGGGAACCGCCTGACGGCAGGATAACCCAAGTGTAATGACTGCAGCAGTGTAACACTGAACATCATTCTGTTACCCCTCATCCGTCACGGACAACCACTACTCATATCATACCATCTATAACTCCACCCTCGAGACTCCACCTTTCCAGTAATACCTGTCTTTCACAGTACTCCTCAGCCTCCAACTCACTTGTTTACACCCACTATTGCTTCCTATTACAGTCCTTCTCCTTAGCATTTTTTATTCTTTATATATATGTTATATCTACAGCGGTCCTCTTTCTTCTCCTTTCAGCCTTCTCCTAGCTCCACATTCTTAGCACCCCATAGTCTACATAACTATTCAAATTCCTGCTTATTTTTAATTTTAATTCGTTTTATTTCCTTCTATAGCATAATTAATTATACATACATATACCATCTACTCTCCATCAGTCTTCAAAACTCATGCTTCTGATACACACCAAATATGCTCATCTTTTTATCCACACATCTACTCCTACTACTATCATCCCTTACATGCTATACGATACCTATCACACCTATTTCAAAATCCCCCACCTCTACTCACACTGCCTATGTCACTTGCCAGCCATTCACTCTCAATTCTAGCTTATTTGGCTTACCCCCAATCTCATTTTCAGATATAAAATTCTTAACTCTTCTCCCTACCCATACAAGGTAACACTTAAATTAAATACTAACATATCTAAACCCTCATTAGTGTATGCACACTGGGCAGCTGTGGAAGTATCGAACAGAGAAAACTACAAAGCAATTAAGACAAGTGACACTCGTAGAAGATTACAGAAGATAGAACAGATCAACAAAAATACTAAGAAAGATAGATGTGATTAAAGCAATGCACAGTATTAGAACAGACCTGGATCTATCATGCACCATCACAAATAAACTAAAAATTTCAGCACAGACAGAAAAACTAAGATACACAGATAAATATAAGGGAAAAGTACAAAATAAGCAATTTATTGGTGACCCAAAAACGTTTTAGAGAGAATTGGGAAATAAGGCAAAAGGAATTGAAAAACCGCCTAAAAGAGAGGAAATAAATACATTTTGGAGAAGTATCTATGAAGATCCTGTGGAACATAAAGATGCTAAATGGATAGAAGAAGTAAAAGAAAGAATAAGAAGTTTAAAGGTAGAGGATATGAAATGGGATGGAGTAACAGACAGAGAGATTGAAACAAAGTTAAGAAAAGCTTCTAACTGGAAAACCCCAGCCCCAGATGCAGTACCTAACTTTTGGTTAAACGTATTAACATCTTTGCACGAGGATTTAGCCATAAGTAAGAATTACTTATATGTGCACCCCAAACAGACACCAACCTGGTTAACAACAGGCAAAATTATGCTCTTACTTAAGAGTGAACCTGCAAGCTACCCTAAAAATTATAGACCAATAACTTGCCTTCCGATGACGTATAAACTATACACGGGAATTGACGCTGACAGAGTTTATAGTCATTTAGAAGAAAACCCAATTATGGGAGTAGAACAAAAGGGCAACAAAAAAGTCATAATGAACAAAGGATCATCTGTTGTTAAATAAAGTTATAGTGCAGAACAGTAAAAAGGGGAAGAATCTAAGTATGGCATGGATTGACTACAGCAAAGCATGTGATAGTATCCCACATTCATGGATAAAAGAGTGATTAAAAATTTATACGATACACCCTACACTGACTGACTATATTGCACTGACCATGAAACAGTGGCAGACCACTTTGCAATTAAGCCATGATAAAGGACAGATTATCCCATTGACAAAAACTCAAAGGGGGGATATTCCGGGATGACTCTCTGTCACTGTTGCTATTCTGTCTTGCCATTAACACATTAAGCTGTTTACTTAATAGCTTAGGCCATGGCTACAATTTGGCTCCTAGAAAACAACAAAGTCTAAAGACTTATCTTCTCTTGGTCAATGATTTAAGACTGTAGAGCTCTTCAGATGAGGAACTGAAAGCACAGCTGCAGGTTGTCAAAACTTTTTCAGACGATATTAGAATGTCACTTGGTCTTGATAAATGTGCAAAAGCAACCTTTAAAGCAGGAAAACTGCAGCACCAGGAAAAAGATCAGTTTGGGACAAGAATGTGACAAAAAACTTGAGCAAGAGGGACTGTATACACACTTGGGAATTGATGAATGACTAGCAATAAAACAAACAAATGAGAAAAAAACTAGGTAAGGAATACTTTAGAAGACATGAATTAATCTTGAGAACAACACTGACATCTAGGAACAAGATCCAAACTATAAACCAATTTGCTCTTCCTGTCCCAACTTACAGTTTTGGAGTGAATGACTGGGCCCAAAAAGTTTTGGACAGATTAGATATTAAAAGAAGCATGCTCCATGCTCACCAAATGATCTATAAAAATCAGTGTATACCAAGATTATATATTTCCCATTCCAAAGGAGGGATGGGCCTCCTTGAAAGTGATTACAAGTATAGATCTGCAGTCATGGGACTCCACACATATCTGCTGACCTTACAAGACCCATACGTAGTGAAAGTTTTGAAACATGAGGAGAATAAATCTAAGATGACTTCTCTGCTTAACCTAGCAGAAGCATATCAGTGTCAAGCAGGAATGGAAATCAAACCAGAAGTAAATAAAAATCAGGCAGCAACTGAATGTGCCAAAAAACAAAAGAAAGAATATAAGGTGAAGGACCAGATGAGAAGGCAAGAAATGTGAAAAAAGCATAAATATAGTTGCAAGTATAGAAAACTTCTGGAAGAACCTCATGTTGATCAGGAACGAACAGAGGAATGGTTAAGGAGAGGTGAATTCAAACCAAGAGATGAAAGGTTAATATTGGCAGCCCAAGATAGTGGACTACGTACATGCTGGTTTACAAAGTCCATTGAACATGTGGGAGAAAGAGACAAATGTAGGTTTTGTAAAACCGAATTGGAAACAGTTGCACACCTTGTTGCTGGTTGCGACACACTAATGGCAGAAGGACTGTATACTGAAAGGCATAATAATAATAATGTGGAGAGACTGTTGCACTGGGGATTGTGCAAACAGTATAGTATTGAAGTGGCTGAAAAACACTGGAAACATGAGCCACAAAGCATTATAGAAAATGATGAAGTTTATATCACATGGGATCACCCATTACCAACAGTTCAAAAGATAGATGCTAGAAAACTGGATAAAGTGGTCCAAGAAAAGAAGACAAAAGTAGCACTGATCATTGAAATCGCCACACCCAGTGACTACAGTGTCTTGCGTACAGAGAGAGACAAAGCCATAAACTACCATGATCTGCAGGCAGAACAAAGAGCAATGTGATAGAAAGATACCCAGACAGTTCCAATAGTAGTAAAACGGGTCTTATAAAAAAGAATCTACAATTGTATTTAGATGCATTACCAATCCATGTAACCATGTACGAATTGCAGGAGTCATTAATGGGCACATTGCAGGTGATACGAAGAGCACTTTTGGCTGACATCAAAGACTGAAACAATACT
Source organism: Protopterus annectens (assembly GCF_019279795.1). NCBI lineage: Eukaryota > Metazoa > Chordata > Ceratodontiformes > Protopteridae > Protopterus > Protopterus annectens. Next base: position 1,985,633,771 of record NC_056741.1, read on the forward strand.
AATTTCATGAACTTTAATTGTTCTTTGACTTAGGAATGGGGTTTATTCCCATCATGGTATTAGAAACCCAAAATATTTGGAGAAATTAAAAAAGGGAGTTGCCATATGAAGACATTTTTGAGCCTTCAACAGGAAACCAGTATAAACGTTCACTTGAAACTGGTCAGCAAGGGAAGACGCAAGAAACTGTGGCAACCCTGATGCAGTCAATGTTGAGGAGTAATAGGCCAATGAGTTCCCATATGACAAAGCAACAGATGACAGGACGAACATGAAGAGAATGTGCCACAGGAAGATGCTATAGAACTCTACAGAATGCCCTCAGGAAATGGAGAACAAAACATGTGCCCTCAGTTTAGAAGAAAATGAGCCAAGAGAAGAGTTGCTTGATTCAATAGAGATAGATATATTAAGATCAATGAAAGAAATAGACTGCAGAAGGTCAATAAAACCCAAAAAGTTAGAAGTTTGATAAAACAAATGAACACAGTAATTAGGAGTGTCCGCAGAGATCCATGCAATATAACAAGTAAACCAGGATATATTACTGTGCAGCTTAATTAATAACAGATAAAATTCTACCACAAGAACACAGGATGGTAAGAGAAAGGAAGGGGAGAAATCGAATACCATCATGGAAGTATCAAATGAAGCAATTAAGACAAGAAGTGTCACTGTTAGAAGAGTATAGAAGAGGTAACAAAAGACAGACGTGGTAAAAGCAATGCACAGTATTACCAATGCATCAGGATCTATCTTGCACTATTGCAGATAGTAAACTAAAAATCTCAGCAAAGGCAGAAAAACTTAGAAGATACATAGATCAATATAAAGGAAAAGTACAAAATAAGCAATTTACTGATGACCCCAAAAAGTTCTACACAGAATTGGGAAACAAGGCAAAAGGAATTGAAAGACCACCCTAAAAAGTAGTAGTAGCAGATACATTTTGGAGAAATATCTATGAAGATCCCGTGGAACATAAAGATGCTACATGGCTAGAAGTAAAAGAAAGAAGTTCAAAGGTACAGGATATGAAATGGGATGAATTAACAGCCAGAGAGAATGAGATAAAGTTAAGAAAAGTCTCCAATTGGAAACCCCAGGCCCAGATGCAGTACCTAACTTCTGGCTAAAAGTATTAACATCTTTGCATGAAGATGTAGCCATAAGTAAGAACTATTTATATGCACACCCCAAACAGACACCAACCTGTCTCTAACTAGAAAAATAATGCTCCTACTTAAAAGTGAAACTGCAAGCTATCCTAAAAATTATAAACCAATAACTTGCCTTCCAACGACGTACAAACTATACACCGGAATTGATACCAACAGAGTTTATAGTCATTTAGAAGGAAATTCAATCATGGCAATAGAACAAAGAGGTAATAAAGAAAGTCATATGGAACAAAGGATCATCTGTTGCTAAATAAAGTCATAAGGGAGAAGTGTAAAAAGGTGAAGAATTTAAATACGGCATAGATTGACTACAAAAAAGCATCTGATAGTATTCCACAAAGAGTGCTTAAAAATGTATAAGATACACCCTACACTGATCGACTACATGACAGTGACCATGAAACAGTGGCAGACCACTTTGCAATTAAGCCACAATAAACGGCAAATTATTATTCCAGGGATAAAAATTCAAAGGGGGATATTGCAGGGTGACCCCCCTGTCACCACTGCTATTCTCTGTATTGCCTTTAACCCATTAAGCTGTCTACTTAACAGATTAGGCCATGGCTATAATTTGGCTCCTACAAAACAACAAAGTGCAAAGACCTCTCATCTTCTCTTTGTCCATGACTTAAAACTGTATAGCTCATCAGATGAGGAACTAAAAGCACAACTACAAGTAGTCAAAACTTTTTCAGATGATACAAGAATGTCATTGGCCTTGATAAATGTGCAAAAGCAACCTTTAAAGCAGGAAAACTGCAGGACTAAGAAAATATCAGTTTGGGGCAAGAATGTGATATAAAAGAACTTGATGAAGAGGGAGTGCATAAATATTTGGGAATTCATGAAGGATCAACAATAAAACATGAACAAATGAGAATAAAACTTAGTAAGGAATATTTTAGAAGGCTTAAATTAACCCTGAAAACAGCATTGACATCTAAGAACAAAATTCAAGCTATAAACCAATTTGCTCTTCCTGCCCTAACTTAAAAGTTTTGGTGTGACTGACGGGCCCCAAAACATATTGGATAGATTAGACAGAAAAACAAGAAGATACTTCATGCTCATCAAATGATTTATAAAAATCAATGCATATCAAGATTATATATTCGCCAGTCCTAAGGAGGTATGGGCCTCCTTGAAATTGATTACATGTAGAGATCTGCAGTCATTGGAGAGAACACATATCTGCTGACCTCAGAAGAACCAAACGTACTTAAAGTTTTGAAACATGAGGAGAATAAATCTAAGATGATTTCCCTGATTAATCTAGCAGAAGCATATCTGTGTCAAGCAGGAATGGAAATCATACCATCAAACGAGAAGGGTCTATATTATAGCATTGAAGTTTCAAAACTTCGAATGCTATATCATCAACCCGTTTTTGTCGAAAACTCAAAATAGCGAAGCCTCGGAACTTCGAAATCTTACCTAAGGTAAGATTTCAGTTGTCCATTCAATGGCTTCACTATTTACTCTACTGTGGTGGGAAGATTACGGACCGGGTTAAGGTAAGTATGCGAACAGAGGTTATGGACCGGGTTAAGGTAAGTGTGTGATAATTAGGAACTTCAGGGTTAGGGAGCAGGTAAGGTGAGTGTGTGGTAGTTAGGGGCTTTAGGGTTAGGGAGCGGGTAAGGTGAGTGTGCAGTAGTTAGGAACTTTAGGGTCAGGGAGTGGGTAAGGTGAGTGTGCAGTAGTTAGAAAGTTTAGGGTTGGGTTAAGGTAAGTGGATAGGTAGTAGTGTAGGTTTAGAATTATGGTTTTGTTAAATGTATGTGTGTGTGTTTTATTTATTTTGGTGTGCTTGTGTTGTGTGTATGTGTTTTGGAACAACAAATTTTTTCGCTGGGAAAAAATTTGCTGTTCCTTATGTTCGATATTTTGTGGTTTAGATATTTTAGGTATGATGAAATAGCGTTCGCTATTTATATCGTACGATAGGGTAATATAAACGCAACCAGAAGTAGACAAAAATCAGGCAGCAACTGAATGTGCCAAAACACAAAAGAATATAAGGTGAAGGATCAGATGAGAAGGCAAGAAATGTGGAAAATGCATAAATATAGTTGCATGTATAGAAAACTTCTTGAAGAACCTCATGTTGATCAGGATCAAATGCAGGAATGGTTAATGAGAGGCAAATTCAATCCAAAAGATGAAAGGTTAATACTGGTGGCCCAAGATAGTGGGCTACGTACACATTGGTTTACAAAGTCCATTGAACATGTGGAAGAAACAGCCAAATGTAGACTGTGTAATACAGAACTGGAAATATTTGCATACTTCATTGCTGGTTGTAACATACTAATGGCAGAAGGATTTTATACTGAAAGGCATAATAATGTAGCAAGACTGCTGCACTGGGGATTGTGCAAACATTATAATACTGAAATTGCTGAAAAACACTGGAAGCATGAGCCACAAAGCATCACAGAAAATTATGAAGTCTACATCACATGGGGGTCACCCATTACCCAAAGTTCAAAAGACAGATGCGAGAAAACCAAATATAGTGGTCCATGAAAAGAAGACAAAAGTAGCATTGATCATTGAAATTTCTACATCCAGCAACTACAGTGTCTTGCGTACAGAGAGACACAAAGTCATATCAAAATTTGCAGGCAGAAATGAGAGCAATATGGAAGAATAGACAGTTCCAATAGTAGTAGGAGCAATGGGTCTTATAAAAAAAGAATCTACAATTGTATTTAGATATGTTACCAATACATGTAACTCCATACGAATTGCAGAAGAAATCATTACTGGGCACATTTGCGGGTGCTGGGAAGAGCACTTTTTGCGGACATCAAGGACTTAAACAATACTAATTTCATGAACTTTAATTGTACTTTGACTAAAGAAAAGGGTCCATTCCCATCATAGGACATTACTAGGCTATTGGCCTTGAGGCCTTTATAAACCTAGCCAAGAATTTAGCCAATGTTCTAATAAGTCAGCACCCTATGTCACTGTCCAGCAGGGAAAGAGGTGAAATCCCAGGGGTGTATTTTCTGTTCCCCATCCAGTTATCCAGGTTGGTATTAGAAACCCAAAAGATTTGGAGCAATTAAAATAAATAAATAAATAAGATCATATTGTATAGTGATGTCCACCTAAACCCAGGTCCCAACTGCCACTCTTCTTTAGCCGCTCTCTCTTTTACTGTAACATCTACAAAAAAAATTGAAAAATCATATCCATGAATATTCAAAGTACAGTAAATAAAGTCTCTGAATTTCATGTCTGGATCACTCATTACTCCTCAGACATTAGTATTCTTACAGAAACATGGCTCAAACCACATATGAGAGAGTCTGAAATTCTCCGCCCAGCTACATCATCATCTGCTCTGACAGATTAAATAAAGCAGGTGGTGGTGTAGCAATCATGTTCCCTTACCATATTCTCTCTCTCTACCTAAATTCCTCTCTGACGAGATCCTTGTCTCTCACAGTAAATTAAATGAGCATAAAACACTACGTATAACTGCCCTATGTATTCCCCCAGAAAATAACATCCCTATTCTGAAAGGCATCCTATGCTGGTTATCTAGTTCGATTTCTCAAGAAATAATTCTTGGTGAAGTCAATAACTGGCAAACTTCACATCAGACTTCCCTTCTACTAGTATCAAGCTATATGGTTTCAAAACTCATAACTCCCCATATTCACTTCAACAAAGATAATAACACTGAGACTACTCTGGACTGTATCTTACTCTTAAATCCAAACCTTTATACGAGTCTCCAAAACCCCTCCCAGACTCCCTCAGACCATTCCAATCATGTTCACAGACTAGCAACTCGCTGTATCAAACAGCACCCTTTATAAAGACTGCCATAACCTCTCAAATTTCAATTCTAAGATCTTTAAAGACATCCTTAACATGAATTGGTCCATCCTCTATTCCCTACCACTGGATAATGCTGTTCTAAAATTTAATAAAAAATTAAAATGCAAAATTTAATTTAATTTTAATTTCTTGATATTCTCAATAGCCTCGTGATCCTATAAGAAAGAAAAAGAGTTAAATTCACTCAATCACCCTAGCTATCCCCCTTCTAGTAGACAATATACAAGAGAGACAAAGCATGGAGAAATTGGTAAAAATACAAATTTCAAGCTCACCTACAAACAACTTTGAAGTATGACAAAAAAAATAGTTACTGCTGATAATATTACTTCAAACCATAGGATAAGCAAAAACACAACCCGAAAATTTCTGGTCCACTATTAAAAAAATATTACATCCTGGAATTCCTAGTACCCATAACCCTTTTCCAGACATCTCACCCTTAGAAAATCCTTCTAAATTTAACTCCTACTTTATAGACTCAATAGCCAACCTCACCCAAAACTCCCTACAGAATCCTGCCACCCCCGACAAACGTCAAAGTTCTAACAATGCCATTTTCAACTTAAAATCGGTGTCTACTTCCTATATAAAAATATTACACAATCATCACCCATATGAATATCTAAAGATTGCTGCACCCTCTATTGCCTACCTAATCTCCATCTTGATCAAATCATGAGTCATATGCCCTCTCTCTCTGGAAAAAAAAAAATCATTTCTCTTCATAAAAGGGGAAACCTCCACTGAAATAACAAACCTGAGACCAACTGCAATCTTTTCCCCTCTTTCCAAGATCTTAGAAAAATTTATTCATAAACAACCTTTATAATACTTACTCCAAGAAAATCTGTTAACCTCTACCCAACACAGCTTTCACCCAGATCATACCACAGCTGCTCTTGTTGCCTTTTTGGAACACGTCATTAAAGCCAGAGATAACAATTAAGTTTCTTCCCTCTTTTTAGATCTCTCCAAAGCTTTCAATACAGTCTCACATACCAAACTTCTCTCAAAAATGTTTGTTTTAGGCTTTTCCAGTACAATAGACACTTGGTCTTTAGCTACCTATCTAACCAGCTACAATCAGTGAAATGGCTCTCTACTTGATCATGTTTCATCCCAGTTAATAAAGGTGTCCCACAAGGTTCCATATTTGTCCCTCTACTTTTTAGCACATTTATAAATGATCTATGTACATCATCCCAACAAGCTACACTTACACAATATGCAGATGACTCCACTGTCATTTGCTCATCTAATAGTCCTTCCCAGTTACAATCTATCACTCAGCAGGCTTTCAACTGTTAACAACCAAGTACCAAAGCTCCAACCAATAAAAAACATACAAAGGAGGCAAACCGCAGCTGCTGTAAACTGTAGTATGGCAAAATGACACCAAGAAAAATCCTGAGGAATGCAGGTGTACAATGACACCACATCTACTGTAAGCATTAAATGCTTCTTTGGATTGAAACAAAATGTAGCAAGAAATTAATTTAATTTATTTAAAAAATGCCAGGAGTCTCGTAGATATGATGTTTCAATGTAAATGGTAGGTCCCAACAAAGCATCAATGACCAAAGCCAACCCTTCAGTAATTGAATGGGATGAAGACACAATTGGTCTAAAAGGGGGATTGACAAGAGATTTATGAGACTTCGGAATCCCAAAAAAGACCCCTATACGTGGCTGATCTATGACACAAAATTCATATAATTCACGACTGATATCACCCTCCATAAGGGCTTCATATAAATATGAATAAACAGCACGTTGTCGTTTATGAATTTCAAAAAGTGAAATAGTGTCATATTCCTCCCTATTATTTAAAAGTTTCAAACCCCCTTCACTGTAGGCTTCTTTAGTCATCACCACTATGTTATTGCCTTTATCGCTCTTCATAAACCTAAAAATACTACACAACTCTTTTAACTTTTTCAAAGCTTTGCTTTCTATAACAGTGAGATTATAATCACATTTACGTTTACTATTAAGCATTGAATCGATATCCTGTATACACATTTCCTCAAAAATATTCAAAGTGTGATGCAACTTTGGACAAAAATTGGAAGGCTTAACAAATACTTGATTAGTTGTAGACACATCATGTAACAAATACTGTAAATTCAGTTTTCTTACATATTTTTTGACATCCACAACAGTTTTCACGTAATTTGCCCTAGAATGAGGGACAAAATTTAAACCCAATCTAAGAATGTTAATTTCTTCAGGAGAAAAAACATAATCAGTCAAATTAATAACACTGAGATGACTAGAAGAGGAATCTACGTTTCGTCCCCCGACGAATGAGAGTTCAGAAAAGTCCGACTCCTGGTAAGAACTGTTTTAGATGAATTTAAGTGTTTCTTATTCAAAGTAGTAGAAGAAGTTACAGATTGATTTGGTACAGTACTTTGATTGGAAACAGCATTAGATTTGTTACTAGCAAGGTTATCACATACACTCACACAGTTATTACTGTCAGTTCCCAATCTAGGACCGATTTCCTTATCAGCAGATGCTTTGTCTTCTAGATTAACAGATGTAATGTTAACCTGAGTTTGCCTATTGTTATTGGATAAGTCTGTTTCAATGGTCGGTTTGAAAGGTGGAATGCTTTTGCCAGTAAAACCAGACCATTTATTACTACTAGCAGTTACAACTTTGTTAGTCGCATTTACATTTGTTTGAACGGTAGACTGATAGCCACCATTATGAGCTTTATTAAATTTGCTGAATGAAACAAAGTTAGTAAACACAGTATTGGACTCATAGGCTTGAATATCGCGAAGCAATTTGTTATGCTTTCTGTTAATGTTGTCGTTAACAGATTGTTCCAAATCCTGTAACATATTGTTGAAAAATTCACCAAAACCTTCATCGTCAAAATGCACCTTAAAAAATGATTCTAAGGTTACTATTTCCTGTTTTAACAGTTCTAACTTTCTTTCATTATTATCAACCAAGAACTTTAAAAATTCAAGCGGCTTCATTGAAAAGGTGGTTAAGTTACTTTTCAATGAAGCGTGAATTACAAGAGATGATAATAATGAAAGAACTTAAAACGTTAAAACAGGAAACGTAACCACAAATCATTTTTAAGTTTCATTTTGACGATGAAGGTTTTGGTGAATTTTTCAACAATATGTTACAGGATTTGGAACACTCTGTTAACGACAAATTTAACAGGCGTTATTTCAAATTGCTTCGACATTCAAGCCTATGAGTCCAATACTGTGTTTACCAACTTTGTTTCATTCAGCAAATTTAATAAAGCCTATAAATGGTGGCTAAAGATAACTGCAGTAAACAAAATGTAAATCGACCATTGAAACAGACTTATCCAATAACAATAGGCAAACTCAGGTTAACATTACATCTGTTAATCTAGAAGACAAAGCATCTGCTGATAAGGAAATCGGTCCTAGATTGGGAACTGACAGTAATAACTGTGTGAGTGTATGTGATAACCTTGCTAGTAACAAATCTAATGCTGTTTCCAATCAAAGTACTGTACCAAATCAATCTGTAACTTCTTCTACTACTTTGAATAAGAAACACTTAAATTCATCTAAAACAGTTCTTACCAGGAGTCGGACTTTTCTGAACTCTCATTCGTCGGGGACAACGTGATTCCTCTTCTAGTCATCTCAGTGTTATTAATTTGACTGATTATGTTTTTTCTCCTGAAGAAATTAACATTCTTAGATTGGGTTTAAATTTTGTCCCTCATTCTAGGGCAAATTACGTGAAAACTGTTGTGGATGTCAAAAAATATGTAAGAAAACTGAATTTACAGTATTTGTTAAATGATGTGTCTACAACTAATCAAGTATTTGTTAAGCCTTCCAATTTTTGTCCAAAGTTGCATCACACTTTGAATATTTTTGAGGAAATGTGTATACAGGATATCGATCCAATGCTTAATAGTAAACGTAAATGTGATTATAATCTCACTGTTATAGAAAGCAAAGCTTTGAAAAAGTTAAAAGAGTTGTGTAGTATTTTTAGGTTTATGAAGAGCGATAAAGGCAATAACATAGTGGTGATGACTAAAGAAGCCTACTGTGAAGGGGTTTTGAAACTTTTAAATAATAGGGAGGAATATGACACTATTTCACTTTTTGAAATTCATAAACGACAACGTGCTGTTTATTCATATTTATATGAAGCCCTTATGGAGGGTGATATCAGTCGTGAATTATATGAATTTTGTGTCATAGATCAGCCACGTATAGGGGTTTTTTTTGGGATTCCGAAGTCTCATAAATCTCTTGTCAATCCCCCTTTTAGACCAATTGTGTCTTCATCCCATTCAATTACTGAAGGGTTGGCTTTGGTCATTGATGCTTTGTTGGGACCTACCATTTACAATGAAACATCATATCTACGAGACTCCTGGCATTTTTTAAATAAATTAAATTCATTTCTTGCTACATTTTGTTTCAATCCAAAGAAGCATTTAATGCTTACAGTAGATGTGGTGTCATTGTACACCTGCATTCCTCAGGATTTTTCTTGGTGTCATTTTGCCATACTACAGTTTACAGCAGCTGCGGTTTGCCTCCTTTGTATGTTTTTTATAGGCTTTCAACTGTATTGAAAACTGGCTCAGGGGCAATCAGTTTTTCCTAAATCCAAATAAAACAAAACTGCTCTTATTTCTCTCCAAATCCCAAACACACATAAGAGACACCTTCAAAATATCTCTCTCAACAATACTGGAATTGAAGTTGCACCTCACACAAAGTTACTTGGCATCATAATATATGATCAACTGAAATTTGATCTTCATATTCAAAAGTGCATAAAAACAGTACATCAAAAACTGGGCATGCTCTATAGATGAAAAAGATTCCTTACCAGCTTCTCAAGAGTTACTCTAGCCAATACATACCTCCTTTCTTTACTACTATATGTCTCACCCATTTTCAACAACATTCAGACCTCTCTAAGATCAAAACGTGAGCTTTGCTATAACAAAGTAGCTAGATTTGCAGCCAGTCATACAACTCCCACCACTGCTCCACCCTCAGATATTTAAACTGGCTTGCGTTACCTCACTACCTCTAGTTCACCCAACTCTTCCTTGCTCATAAAATGGTATATAAAACCACATCATGTCCAGCAACCAGCACCATTCTTAACCATTATCTCCCTAATCGCCCTCTTTGCTCATCTAAGAAACACCTCCTTGAAATCCATAAACCAAAAAAATCTATTGGTCACGGTCTATATTCCTACTCAGTAGCCAAGGTCTGAAACAGTATTCCTACAGATATCAGAACAATGCCATTAGTGACATATTCAAGCAATCTCTAAAGAGATTTCTCCTCAACTCCTGGCTCTGTACATGTCTTACACCAGGCTGGCACTACCCGTTGCTCCTTCTTTCTCTTCCTTTCTCTCCTCTCTCTCCTTTCCTCCTTCCTTCCCTCTCCTTTCTCTTTCCCTTACTCTTCTTTTTCCCCTTTCCTCCATTCTCTTATTACCCAAAGCACTAGTTACTTTGATAGCTCCCTAATTTAAGTCCATTTCCTAATCTCCCCCAAATGCAAACTATTTTCTTTTTGTTAGTCTTCTGCCCATGTTTAAAATGCTTAACATCTTTGCCACTGGTTATCACTATTGATTTTCCTGTACTAGGTGTTCAATATCCTATGATTATTGTTTAATATTCACTGTATGATTTTCTGATTTGACTTTATTTATCCTGTATGTCGATTCTACTATTTGTTACTGCACTTCATGTGATAATATCATGTAGTTTATTAGTTGAAGTATGTATGTTGGAACTTTTCTTCCCAGGTCTCTGCTGAAAACGGGATTCATGCCCAGTCAGACTTTCCCAGTAAACAAATGCAAAATAAATAAAAGTAAAACAATACAATTATAACAAACCCCATAAGGGATTTAGTCTAGCTAGAATAGCAGGCCACACTCTGCTATGCAGCCCTAACAGCCCAACTCCAGAATTAACTCTGAAAAGGCCTTTATATCTTTTCAGTAACTCATTCCCTTCAATGAAGCTGACAGTTTGCATCATAACTTCCAATGGGCAGAGCCTAACCTTTGGATAAAATCAAATTGCATACTAACATTTCAAAAAAGTGTTGATACCTCTGGCACCATAAGGGTCACTAAAGAAGTGTAAATGGCACACTATTCAGTCCAAACTATTTTTTACAGTGATAGTATTCTTTAGATTCTAGGTCTTAAACTGGATTTTATAAGTCAGGGTAAACATAGTAACCATTAAATTTGTAATATTTTGTAAACAACTTGCAATATTCTCAGCAACCACTCAAGTTACACACATACGGTTAAGGAGTATTTTGTTCATTCACCTGACAGCTTTAATAGGAGGCTACCTGGTTGTCAAGATATTTATAAAAGCATAAAATTTATGACAATAGAAATAAATTCCTGAACAGCAATTAATATTTCTTTACATACACTATACAGAGGTCAAATATCAACACAGTTGTGTTTACCATTGTGTATGCTTTAAGGTTAAATATGTAAAACCATGCTATATACAAAGTATTAAAAATTATTAATGCAAATACGAACAAGCAATATTTGACACCTAGAGGTGTCAGTAGGATCCAACTGCAGAAACACCTACAAGGATCACCAAGCTGTAAGGAGTTAACAAAACTGATTTAAAGTAGGATGCCACTGGGGGCGCCGCTCCACACTGTGGCCATATATATATAACCTATAATCGAAATCTGGATAATCCACAATCTGTGAATCAGGGAAAATTGGGATCACTAGCAGAGAGGACCAACAGATTAGCCTCTAGTGGGAGAAGCATTCTCGACATGCTCCTCAAACTCTCTGGTAGTTTACCATGGAGTTATAATCCTGCTACATGCCCAGCATTTATGGTGCTCTTCCTCTTGAGCCATACCACAAGATACATCCCTGAAGGACGGGGTGCTAAACCGATCTTTCAGAGTACCCCTACTCAACCCTTCTCATCAGGGTCCATTAGCCTTTACAGAATAGCCTCATCTGGTGCATGAGTAGCTATGGAAAGACCACAATTTTATCCAGCAGACAAAGTTGATAGGAAACTAAGGACTTCCCAGCTAAGAGTAGCGTCTACTCATACGAACTTTTATCATACTGTTGGCTGCACTGTGCCATGAATAACAGACATACAAGATAGTTTTAATGTATTGGGAACCATCTGGCCCTTGAGAATCTAATCAGCCACAATGTGTACAAGTTAGAAGAGCAGGGATGAATGATAAAAGTGTGCCTCTGTTTAAAGTAGGATGGGATACCACATTTCTCTTGTAGATGACTAAAGGAGGCAACCCTAAGACCATCTTTGATTTCCTTCAGCAAGTGGGCTTCCCAGATAATGCCTTTATTGTCCCAATTCTGCCACCATAATCTATAGCCCTCAAGTTTTAACTGTTTCCACCAGTAAGAACTTACTTACCTGAAGTCCTCAAAGTTGGGAATCTATTGTACAAGATTTTGAATGCTTTAAAAACTGCTGTCAAGGTATGCCAACTTCTTAGGTGGAAAAGATGTGAGCAATACAGCCAGCAGATGATTCTGTGGGAAGTGCTCCCAAACAACTTATATTCCAAGTTGGGGAATAGTAAGAAACATCACATGTCCAAGTAGTATTTGCACGGTTATGGTTTCTGCCATTCTTACCAAGTTACCTGCTCCTCCCATTTTTCTTAACAGAAACAGTAATGAATTAGGAATATTGTTCCTACTACCACTCTACATGAATCATATGACGAGTCTCTTGAAAAGGAAAACGAAAGAGTACAGACATGTTGAAAAGCATAATATAACTTGCGTTTGAAGCGGTCTGTCCTATCACAAAAGATTTAATCTCTACCAAAATGGATCTGCATGAATATTTTTTCCCCACAGAGGTCTGAGATTTAAGCTTACCTTTCTACTACATCCATGCCAAGTTTAAGACCAAGGTACTAGGGGGTTCCCTGGACTCCACTTCGGGGGGTAGCACAAATCACTATTTTTAAGTTTCAGGGCAACAGGATTTGAGGATTTTCAGAAAATAGCTCTGTCTTGGATAAGGTCATCTGTAAATCTGATCATTCATTAAAAAATGTACAGTGGCAAGAAATGCTGGGTAGTTTTCTTTAGTTGTTCTGTGAGTACTAAGCAGTGATTTGCAAAAAGCAGGATGCATGATTCCACCCCAAACAGATTCCAACCATGTAGATCATGCTTACATTTAGTGCCTCTGAATATGAAGAAAGGGGAAAAATAATAGAGCCAGCGAGTACCCTACGATACAAGGAGTCAAATGCTTATACCACTTGTAGGAGAGGTGCTGGGAAGTCCAAAGACTCTACACAGTGGATCATTAACTCCCATCTAATGGAATTAAACACTTTCTTCAAAGAAAACCAAGATGGCTGTTGCCATATGAGTGTTTCTTCTTATCGTCTGCATGTACAGCAGTAAAGTGTAGATGTAATTATTACTGGACCTTTCCTTTTACAAACCCTGCATGGTAGGGCTGCATAATGGGATGTAATACCTTGTGGGCCCCACCTCTAACACTTTGCCATACAGATTTAATTATGAATTTATTACGGAAATTGCACAACAGTTGGCTATCAATAGAGTGTCATTTCCACGCTTAGGTAAAACCATCATGAAAATCTCTTACATGAGTATGGGGAAGGGATCATGATCTTATCATCTTAAATAGCTCCAGTAGTTCAGTTACAAGATAATACTTTAATAGTTTCTAAACCCTGTGCTAAAAGCCATCAGGGCCAGGGGGTTTACTCTTAGGATAAAGTGCAGTAATCTATAGATTTCTTCTATTCCATTATCATGACATAGGTCTTGTACATCTTCTAACTTTAATTTGGGTAACTGTTACCCGTTACAGAAATTGCACAGTCAAGAGAGTAACTGAGTTACTTGAGGGGGAAGGAGTAGAATGATTGTACAGAAAACATAAAAATGTTGAAACTCCCCATTCACTCCAGTCAGGTCAGATACCAAGTTAGTCCCATGTTTCACACTCACTCTTTAAGCAAACAGCTGCCCTACTTTACCTGACATAGACCAATTCTGCACAGCTCCCCTCTTCCAATGTAGATAAGATCTTTCTGCTAAAACCTCAAAGTTTACCTTTAGTGAGCTTGCATTCTTGCAAAAAAGCTTTGTTTTTAAAACTTGACTTTTTGTACTCTGCAAATAAATGAATTACCTTGCTCTCCAATTCAGTAACCTATCACATCTCCCAAGAAAGTGGGATTTTGTTGCTAGATGCATCTTTCACATGAAGCTTAAAGGATTCTCACTACATACTGGCAGAGATGTGATTTGAGTTGCAACAAAGGTATGTCTCAACAAACTTTATAATAGTCTTTTGCATGAGGATTCTCTATGAATAGAGTCTCCACGCTCCACATCTTTGCAGGGAAATGACAGCTCACTCCTAGAGTTACTAGAATGTGTACTTCTGCATAGACTGACAGCAGGCAAGGAAGTACATTCACACTCTCGACAGATCTAGTTAAGAGTTGTTAATACCAAAACATCTAACTTGCTGCTAGCTCTAGCAGAGAGAGTAACAAATGTACAGCCCAAGTCTGTTGGGTGAAGAAGCCTTCAAGCATCCAGCAGATTCAGCACCCTTACTTTTTCATTTAAGAGGTTTTGTACTTCTAATACAGAATTAACCAGCACAGTGAAATCTTCACCTCATGACTGGATTAACTACCAGAAATGAACTCATCTAAATTTGAGATACAGTCATCTATAAAGCTGGGGAAGTTGTTATTTGGCCCATACACCATTCTGATCACTACTTCACATTATTATTTTCGTTAACATGTTTTATTCATCACACTTCAACTTGCAGCAAGTGTTCACACACATTAATGATAAAAATTTCAACAAAGCTTTCCATTGTCATCTTCATGCCCTATGTATTTTTCTTCATAACTTCAAAATTAGTTTTTACATCATGCCTTCATATTTTTTCAATATCAACTGCCCTCCCACACATTTTTTTGACCACTAATTTGTATGTCTTGATCCCAAACATGCAATTTATAGGTTTACAGGTAAATATTAGGCTGGCTGCCTTTGCAGGCCATTTTAAGCCTTGCCAGTTTCCCTTTTTGTGCTTGAAATAACCTATCCCATTTGGTTATAAATTGACCTTACCCATCCTATGGTCAATAATTACATATTATGCCTACTGAGAATAAATGGGATCATGCCACAGATAATTTGAGGGGACTCATGCGTGGGATAAAGCATTTAGGAGTTGTCCATTAGTAGTACAGGGGCAGTCCTGGGGTAAATTGTCTGTTCCCTATCCATAGACCCAAGCTGCACTTGAATATGGATAGGGATTAATTTTGTTTTATGTAGGTGGGAAGTCTGTTCTACAGCAGTGGTATCCTCGACGAAATACACTTGTTCCGTTAAAACTGTTCTGCTGATGTTGCAGAAGAGGTGCAGAACCCTAGATTGAATGTTTCTGATGCTATTTGACTTACTAATGTGCAGTAAATCCAGCAGTAATGAGTTGAAGGATGCCTTGTATGCCAGACACAGGTCACCTTTTAGCAGTCTGTAGGATCCAGAGTATAGTGGCAGGACTTTTGAGTCTGTCCATGTAGGAGATGTTGTTTAGGCCTTGTATTCTTTTAGTAAGGTATCTCTGGGCATTCCAGCTTTTGCAAGTGTCTAGATAGATACATGCCAAAGGGGGCATTAGATTCAGTGACTGGTCTAATGAAAGTTGTGTGAAGGAGACAATGACATCCCCAGACCTAGACACAATCCTTTTGTTTATAAGCTGTGCAATACAGAAGGAATTTCTTAAAACAGAAATATGCTGGTCAAAAGTTATGTAACTGTCCACATAAATTCCCAAATCTCGAACAACTGTGTCAACACTTAGGGCCATATTGTCACTCTGGTAGTTCCCTGGGTAGAATATTTCCCAAATGATACAACAATGCATTTTTTGGTATTTAGTTTCAGATCATGATTTTGACAGCAGTTATTTGAAAAACTTTTCAGCAGAATGGCTAAGTAACTTATATTTATGCATTCTACTTCCTCTTGCTTCTAAAGATCCAACTTCCATTTCTTTAATTTCTTTTACAATGCTCTGTACAGTCTCTAATGCTAGTTTAATCTCAGACTTCCATTTTCTCATTTTTGGTTTTCTGGCTGGCTGATGAACAGAATAAAGCTGATAGATTTTACATATTGTGCATGTGTAATATAACCATTTTTCAACCAAAAGCATGGTGTTTTCATGTACATACCCTGTAATGCACTGCAATTTCTAAGCTAGTCAGCTGGGTGTGAGATACTGAAGAATAAACATGGTTTATGTTGAGCTGCCTTGTTTTTATGAATAGTAGTTACTCTTTGTACTAAAGTCTCCTAACATTTCAAACTCAACCAATGAATATTACTGGGAAAACACTAATGCTTGTTTGATAGACTACCATCATCATTAAACTTGAGGTCTTAATATCTTGACAGTCCTACCCCTACACATCAACTCAAAAACATTGTTACTTCAATTATTACAACTTGATCCCCCCACAACATTTGTATGAATGCATTTTGAAGGGAATCTTTACAAAATCAATCAATTCCATACATTTCCAGAACACGTGTTCTCAGTTTACTCTCTCTACCCCTTCATATATCTACCAACTACTCCCCATGTGAGGGAAGAGCCTTTGAAATCTCCTTGGTGTGTAAAAA
The DNA here is from genome assembly GCF_019279795.1 of Protopterus annectens. Lineage (NCBI taxonomy): Eukaryota > Metazoa > Chordata > Ceratodontiformes > Protopteridae > Protopterus > Protopterus annectens. The sequence continues at coordinate 1,985,650,579 of NC_056741.1, forward strand.
CACCTGTGAAAATGCCTCCATGCAAATATCCTCAACCAGACGGACACTATTGTGCACTTGGGTGCCCTACGGATCTCTTGTAACAAAATCCTCCATTATTTCTCTTCTCTTTTTCCAATCCTTTCTAAACTCCACTGATCGACTCTTAGCTATATAAAATCTCATATGCTCTGTTTATTGTTCCTTTTAAAGGGCAGCATCTGTTACTGGCTCCAGTAGAAACTGCACTATGCTGGTCTTTCACTTACTATGCCTCTCTTCCACTCTCTTAACTTGCATCACTGACATAGGGACAATCCCTAATCTGCAAGTTACATACAAAACTTCACTTCCTCCTACTCTTACTTCTCCCTCCCTAACGCATCTAATCCCAGTCCCCTGTTTCTTTAACTAATTCCCTTGTTACTTACAACCATCTTACACTTAGTTTGTGTGCCCTTACTATTATATACACATCTAGTAGAATGTCAGTTATTCCACAGTGCTTTAATCATCATTAACATTTTCTGCTACTTTAAGGCTGTAATAGTCTGCATGGTTATTACCATTTTCCTTAATGACATGTATCCAAAACAATAATCTCCCTTTATTTCGTTAACTTTCTCCTTGTACCGCCACAGTCACTCTTTTCCATTTCAATCTACATCCCTCAGCTTGTGTTATATATACAAACCTCAAATATGTAGCCTTGAAATATATCTTCAAATAAAAATTGTCTTTCAGCTTTTCCCAGTTAGGGGTCGCCACAGTGGAACTCTGGTCCACTAATGATTGGCAGTGGATTTTTACGGTGCCAAGGTGCCAGCCCAAAGTCCAACCTTCAAAGAAGGCACACACATTCATGCACGCACCTACCTGCATGTCTAACATCACTCGACCGCAGGAAGGACATGCAGACTCCACACAGAAGGCCTCCAAATATGGTTGTTTTATTCCTTTGTTCTAAAGGGGGAATCAGCTTGTCCTATTTAAAATTTGCCCTTTTCCCCTCCAAAATAAATTATTTTAAGTCCTTACCATCATCCTTAACTTCTTATTTAACTAATAAAAACATGCCTGGCCTATACATCAATATAAACATATGTGTGTGTGTGTGTGTGTGTGTGTGTGTGTGTGTGTGTGTGTGTGTGTGTGTGTATATATATATATATATATATATATATATATATATATATATATATGCATGTATGTACATATAAGCTTAGTGACTATACTACTACTACTGTCGTATCTATCTACATTTCACCAGGGGATAACATTTCCTTCTTGGAAAGCATTCTCTCCTACCTCTCCCACAACATCCCTAATGAAATCATCCTCCTAGAGGACGTGAACATAAATTGGGAAGCACTCACCAGTCCTAAATTCAACATACTATATAAATCTATACAGCTTTTCACAACTTATCTCCCAGCCTACCCATATCAATAACACTCATTCTACCAGTACACTCAATGACTGGATTCTTGTCTCAAATCCCTCTAAATACCATAGTCCTGAAAATCTCTCTGACTACCTGACTGATCACTCTCCAATAAAGGTACTTAGACATACCTCCCACTTATCTAAGCCACATAGATACATAACCTGTCGTAAATTAATCCAAATTCAACCCAGAAACTTTTAATAATCTCTTACTCAGAATAAACTGGAACTTCCTCACCCAGCTCCCACTTGATGAAGCAGTTCAAGCTTTTAACTCAACCTTCCTATATATCTTAAACTCACTAGCCCCATTACGGAATGCAAGGATAAAAGCTACTTTATCCCCTTGGCTATCTAAGAATACTCACATTCTCATGACAGCCAGAGATCGAGCCTGGAAAACTTGGAACCAAACTAAACTACCAGCAGATCTTCAAAAGTATAAAGTACTGAGAAATAAGACAAAAATGTATTTATATAAAAAAAAAGACATCTACTATAACCCTCCAGCTGCCCTAAAACCAGATCCCCAAAAAATTCTGGAATGCCATAAACCAAATACTTCATCCTGGTAATCCTACTTCACCTAATCCATCTCCTGACAAATCTCCCAAAACGACTGCTAACACCTTCAATGCCTATTTCATTCAGTCAATAGCCAAACTTTTCGATCCTAATCTAAAATACTCCAGTAACAATGTTCCAAATTGCTTGGAACCTCCACCCACAGTCAACTGTACAAAACTCTTTTTTCCTTAAAGCACTCCCTACTGCTTACATCAAAACTCTTCTTTCCAAACTAAAACCATGCTCTGTTTCTGTTGACAGTATCCCATCTTACTTTCTTCAGATTTCTGCTCCCTCTATTGCTTTGCCAGTATTTTAATCAACTACTCCATCTCTGAAGCTAAAGTATTTGCTATTTGGAAACAATTCCACGCCATACCTATTCACAAAGGTGGCAATTCCACAGAACTCTCAAACTTCAGACCAATAGCTATCCTCTCCCCTCTGTCTAAAGTCTTAGAAAAATGTATACATACACTAGTAATGCAATATCTTATACAGAGCACACTCCTCACTCCCACTCAGCACGGTATCCGACCCAAATATAGTACCACTACAGCTCAACTTTCCTTTCTCAACACCATTTCTATGGCTAGAGATAATCATAAATTTATCTCATGCTTATTCCTTGACCTCTCAAAAGCCTTTGACAGGGTCTCACATCCTCTGCTACTGAATAAACTCTCTGATCTCAACTTCTCTACTACAATAGCATGGTTCTCCAGCTATCTCACTGACCGACAGCAATCAGTAATATGGCACTCCTCACTATCATCTCCCCTTCCAGTGAAAATGGGTGTTCCCCCAAGGATCCATCCTTGGACCACTACTTTTCAGTATCTTCACCAACTCACTCTACTCCTCTTCTCCACAATCCTCATTAGTCCAATATGATAACAGTTATCACCATTGCTAACTCACCCTCTGAACTTGCTAACTCACCCTCTGAACGTCTAACAGCTACCCAGTCTTCTTTCAACTCTGTTGAAACCTGGCTCACCAGCTCATCCTTAATCCCCAAAAAGAACAAACTCTTACACTTTCTCCCCAAAACTGTTACTCATACCAAATCTACTTTTCAAATAAAATCACTAAATCACACACTCATAGTTGCTGACTCTAGTACTAAACTCCTTGGTGTAGCTATTGATGACCAGCTAAAATTCGACCTCCATATAAATAACTGTATCAGGAAAACTCATCAACATCTAGGACTTCACTGCAGAAATAAAAAATTCCTAACCCCTGAATCTAGAACCACAATCACCCATGCTTATCTTTTGCCATGCCTAACCTACTGCTCTCAAATACTCACAAATCTTAACTCCACCTTACTTAGCAAACGCAAATCAACCTATCACAAAATAGCCAGATTTGCTGCACAACAAACCTACAAATCTCACCACTGTCTCTCTCTCAAATATCTAAACTGGCTCGAACTACCACATCTCCTACTCCTCTCTCAGCTCCAAATTATACACTCCATTTATTCACCATCCTACTGTTCAGCACTAGGCACCATAATCTCGCACTATGTCCCATCCAGACTACTCAGGAGCTCCACCCAAGACCTTTTACAAATTTACAAGCCCAAGTCCAAAATAGGAGCCATTACATACAGCTACCATCCCTGTATTGCTTGGAACAAACTCCCACAAGAAGTTAGATCACTTTCACATCCTAAAGTATTTAAACTAGCCAATAAAGAGTATGTAAAAAGTCACTGGATTTGTACCAGTTCTCAGCCTCCTTGAATATACCTTCACTAAATAACAAACCTAACTTCCTCTGTCTTACCATCATTTCTTCTCCTCTATACCAAAACATTTACAACTGAAACTAGTGTACTTCATCATTTTTTACCTAACACTATCTCCTTTCCTTCTACTGCAGTATTCTTCATAACATTTTATAGATAATTGTAACTGCATATATATGATAACTGTTCTACAAGTTTTATTTTGAATGATTATAATTGTTAACTGTGTTTGTAACTGTTATATTTTTTGTAACCATGTTTTGGAGCATTTCTCCCCGGGCTTCTGCTGAAAAAGGAGTTTTGCTCAGTCAGACAATCCTGGTTAACAAATATAAAATAAATAAAATAAAATATACAAACACCAGACATACACACATATACACACACACACACACACATACATATATATATATATATATATATATATATATATATATATATATACACACACACACACACACACACACATACACACACACACACACACATACACGCGCGCACACACTTTCACGGGATGCATCTTATCTAAATCCATGATAACTTTCCTGTTTCATTTTTTGCTAAATATCTTTTGTTTAGTATTCTCACATGTCTTTAGCTGCCATTATAATGTCTCTTTAACCCATACCCTCCAAGTATTTAATTTTGTCGTGACCCATAAATATGGATACTACTGAACTAAGCCACCTGTAAGCAGACATTTATTGCTATTGTCTTTTTTATTTTTGTGTATTTACTTTGTACCCTAGAAATGTCAGAAATTGATTCAAAATATTTTAAAGCACAGGAATTATCTTGTTCTAGGTCTGTCGTAAAATAATACTGTCTGAACAAGGTTCTTTTCTCTTGATTACTACACCAGATGTATCTCTGGATTTGTGAGTCCCTTATTTTTCTTGCTAAAGGCTCCAAACACAAAGCAAACAACAGAGGGGAAAGAGGATATCCCTACCTGGTTCCTCTACTCAGACTTAATTTGGCAATAACACAAAACAATTGTGGGAAATGCAAATGTGGACATTGTTCTGCACACAAAATCCCATCAATGCCTGTTGAATGGGATTTCTGCATTCAAGTTAATCAATAACTGGCTATTTTTTACATCCTTATTCCGTCGGAATCATAGCCATACTATTAATATTGTCAAATGTCTGCCTATCTTCCACAAAACCACAATGATCAAGGACCATCAATTTTTGGAATCATTTTACTGTTCCCCAAGTCAATATAGTCATGATTAAGAACAGAAAGTGGTCTATACAATACCAGGTCTGTGAGGTCTTTCCTTTCTTTCAACAATACTACTGCCTTTGCTTACTACTGCCACTGCTTTCCTTTAGGATGCTATCACTTTTCTCTGCCTTTTAATGCATCATTAAACAATGCCTTCCAAGTCTTCAGTTATTTTTTCCTCCCAACTTCCACATTAATGCCATCTGCTCCTCGAGATTTCCCTGTGGGCTGACTACACAACAGTTTTTATTAATTCTGATTATGAACAATTAGGATTCTCCTACCCAAGTTTTCCATAAATATTTCCAACTGTACATTATCCTGAATTCACCATTCATCAGCCTTATATAAATGTTCATAAAATTTCCTAAATATTTTTATCATCTCCTGGGGCTGTTTAGTTATTCTTGTTGGCAAACGGTCCCCACATTTTGCTACAAGTCTTTGTATTTTCTGCAGTCTTTGTTCTTGGGGTGACAATTTCTGCACTCAGGGATTATTGTCAATAATAGCTGCTTAACATCCATTTTTTAAATCATACATTATCTAAATGTTGGTTTAGTTTTCCCTAGTGTACTGCAGCTTTTCATTTTCCTGTTCTGAAAGATCTCCCATTTTATTCTGCAGTGATTTAACTTTGCTAAACCTTCTAAATATTTCCTATTTATCTTGTCCTATATTTCCTTCTCCCTCATTAACATTTCATTTTGAAACCTATTTTCAAATTGCCCCAAGAGTACTACTGTGCTGAGATTCAATGTCAGAGAAAATGTTAGGGAAAAACTGCATTTACCCTAACGACTCAAGTCTTTCCAGGTTTTGTTCTTTATTTTTTCAGTGCTGTTTCTCCAGAAGTTTCCTTCTTTCTGACCCTGGTGAAGAAGTGATTAGTGACTTTGCCAAACACTTTTTTGCGGTTCTTTTATTTTTATTTATTTATCCTTTGTTGACCAGGTCATTCCCATTAGGCTAGTAGCACCTTTTCAAAGAAGACCCAAGGTGGCATTTATACTACTGGAGGAAATTTGGGCAGGGCATCAAGGAAGTTCCCCTACTCTTCCAACATTTCTACTTCTGTTTCTGGCACAGAGGCTGCTCAGAGAAACAGGGACTTACAACAATGGAGTTGAGAGAGCTGTTTGGTGGTGATTTGGAGCAGAAGGTGGTGGTAAAGCCATCAAATCAGCTTAAAAATGTGTTGAGAGATAACAGGAGAGAAGAGAAGGTAGTCAAGCCTTCTACACCTGTGTTTGAGGTTGGAAAATTGAGAGGAAGGCATATATGCATTCTAGCAGAGTCCCAGTGGTTGGAGATGATGGTAGGAAGACAGTCAAGTCTTCTGTGATATTTTTGAAACAGTGGAAGAGTGCATAATTGGAGAAAAGGCAGGTGAGCCTTTTCCAGATTCAGAAGAGATTTTCCAGCAGTAGCTATTCCTTGAAGAGAACCAGCACGATGAGGGATGTATTATTACAACTCTCCAGTTGGGAGGGTTGCAGGATGTTTTATTACAGAAATTATGTGAGGAAAGTGAACCTCCAGGCTACTTGCTCAGCATAATGCATCTGAGATTATCCAAGTGCAACTAACTCTGGGCATGACCGCAATCCAGATTGTAACTTGCTACAGATCTCCCACCATGCCCCAAGATTCCCACTCCTCATTTCTTGATGTAGTGGAAAATATTGGGGTACAACCCAACACCCTAATAATGGGCAATTTCAACTACCCCACCATTAACTGGGAAAACTACTCATGTCCAGCCCAACCAAAAGGTGACGCAATAAAGCTCTGAGAGGACAAACTTGGATCAAAAGTTTAATACATAGACACCATTAACGCTCACAAAAATACGTTTTTGTTTGACATACACTTAATCAGATGCAGTCTTGAATTAAACTCCTTCTATATATACTATTTCTCTTACATATCAACCAATGAAAAGTGAATCCATTAATGAATTGTTACAACCCAAGCTGAAAAACATATGTATACCTGGCATTTAGGAACCAAAACTGGTTATAGATTATTCATTTTACTTAAAAAAAAAAAAAAAAAAAAAAAACATAAAACACCCAACAAATAACACATTGATTTAAAATCTATTTAAAATATATGTTTCACTATATGTAAATGTAAAAAATGTTAAATTAATTTAAAATACATTTAAATATTTATCTGGGGAAATGACACCATCTTGTGGATTATTTAAATATTACAATGCACTTGAATATACATAAAAAAAAACAAAATATTACAACGCACTTGAATATACATAAAAAAATACCAAAGTGTTTGACTGTGAACACGATCTCAAATTTTATACAATTTTGTGCGTTTTAAAGATGAATTTTTCACCAGATAGAGGGTGTAACAATGGGTGCAGCGTATGCCCCCACTTATGCAAATCTAGTTTTGGCCAGGTGGGAGGAGAAGTATGTAGGGAATTCCATCTACAAGGAGAATTGGATTCTCTACAAGAGATTTCTGGACAATATGGTGATTTTGTGGGTGGCCCCAGAAAGTGAAGTGGCTTACTTTAGAGAATACCTTAACAATAGTACTATTTTCTTAGAATTCACCTACAAAACCAGTAAGGGCACTTTACAATATCTGGATGTGGAAATATACAAGTATGGCAATATGTTTAATTCCAAGGTTTTCAGAAAACCAATATATTCCAATTCCTATCTACACCTTTGATAGTGCTCATCCTAAGCATTACAAGAAAAATATTGTCAAAGGACAATATATAAGGGGCTCTAGGATGACATCCAAAAATGAGGATTTTGACAAGGAAATGGAATTAAGAAAAATGTTTAAATCTAGGAATTATCCGGATCATTTGTTGCTTGAAGTAGAAAATGAAGTTTTGAAAGGAAGAATGGAGAAATACCAACCTATCCTAGGCAAAAGGGATGTTAAGGTCACAAAAATTGTTAATACAGGCTTGGTGGAAAATATTGATAGGGCTTTAACATTGGAATTCAATGCTGGGTCCACCATGGTAAGGGGTATTATTAACAATGAATGGGATATATTTGTAGCCCTTACGGACTTGGACAAAATAAAAAAGGAAAGCATTAAAATTGTCTACAAAAACTCTAGGAATATGAAAAATCTTCTGGAAAGTAACTGATTATGGGGTTACAAGGAATTAAAAGAGGAAAGGAACATTTAAATGTGGGCATTGTTCCCAATGTGCCTTTGTCTACAACAATGAGAATATGCATTTACAATGTAGAAATAGGCTCTTGGAAAACAAGGAATTTACAAATTGTGACAGTAGCGAGCTTGTCTATTTGGCCAAGTATCAGCTCTGTGATGCGTTTTACATAGGTAAAATGGAACGAAAGTTAAGAAGGAGAATATATGAACACACACATGATGTATCAAATAAAAAAGACACTGATGCCTTGTACAAGCATAGCCTAGAGTGTGATAGTGCCCATTACTTATTTTTCACCTTGGAGAAGGTGGATAAAAATCTTCGAGGGGGGCTATGGGAAGAAAAGTACAGTTTTGTACCTACCATAAATGTAGATGTTCGAAGATCCACATTGCTGCAGTCCTTACTTATGGGTAGTCCGCTGTCCTCGGTCGGCCCGAATACCAAAGTATTAGGCTGATGTCGGTCATGGGCGCCTAGATCTGACATCAGAGCGTCAGGGTATAAAGGCGCATGACCGACGTCATATCCTCAGTCTTTTCTTGCCCCAGATGTCAGAAGGCCAAACAAGAAAGGCCACAGCCAAAAACAGAATACCTCCCAAAACCAAGCCCAACAACAACCATCACCTAAAGCATAGCACCATGTCAAACTACAGTGGGGAAGGAGGGAGGGTAAATTGGACTGCAGCAATGTGGATCTTCGAACATCTACATTTATGGTAGGTACAAAACTGTACTATGTTCTTCATCTCACATTGCTGCAGTCCTTACTTATGGGTAGAATCCCAAAGCAACGGGAAAGGGAGGTTGGTAAAAATCATAGAGCATTAGGGGCTGCTAAAATGCCCTGTAAAATTGCAGTGGCAAATCCAGCCCTAGACTTAGAATAAAGAGGAAGGTGGTAATGTTTAGAAAAAGTATGCACTGAACTCCAAGTAGCTGCCTCCAAAATGTCTTTTGTAGCTACCCCTTAGAAAGGCCGTAGAAGTAGCAGTAGCCCTAGTGGAATGAGGCCTGATTCCAGCAGGAATCTCCTTACCATGATGGGAATAACAGAAAGAAATACAAAACCCAATCCATTTAGAAATAGTTTGTTTTGAAACAGGTTTACCCTGTGAACCCAAAGCAAAAGAAACAAACAACTGCTGAGACTGTCTGAACTCCTTGGTTCTGCTCAAATAATAACGCAACTGTCTGTGAATATCCAAAGTATGCAAAATTTTCTCCCCTTTATTTTGGGGTTTGCATAAAAAGTAGGCAAATGAATAGTTTGGTTTAAGGCCACACTAGAAACCACTTTAGGCATAAAGGAAGGATTAGTACGCAAAGATACCCTATCCTTATGAAAAATCAGGAAAGGCTCCACTGCCATGAGGGCCTGTAATTCAGAAACCCTTCTTGCAGAGGTAATGGCCAACAAAAAAGCAGTTTTCCATGACAAATACTTTAACTCGGCAGTAGCTGCAGGCTCAAAAGGTTGTAGAGTAAGTTTTTCCAACACAAAATTGAGATCCCAAGCAGGAGTAGGAGCTCTACGTGGGGGTCTTATATTCTTTGCCCCTCTAAGAAATTGTTTAAACAAAGGATGAGAGAATAAAGGAGGGTCACAATCATAGTGAGCAGAAATGGCTGCAGCATGGACCTTTATCGAGGAGAAAGACAAACCCTTGTCCAATAACTCAGTAAGATATTGAAGAGCAACACTTAAATCAGGTTTGGAGACATCAAAGTCCTTTCCTTTGCTCCAAATAAAAAATCTCCTCCATTTATTAGAGTAAACTTTCCTGGTACTAGGCCTCCTGGCCTCCAAAATAACATTAAAAACTTGTTGTGGAAGCTGAGACCCTCCAGAGTCTAAAACAGAATATGCCAGGCTGTTAGATGCAGAGACTGAATCTTGACATTGAGGAAGTGATTGCCCTCTTGTGACAAAAGGTGCGGAATCAAAGGCAGAGGCCATGGAGGTTCTCGTACTAAACTCCTCAGTAGTGGGTACCAGTGTTGTCGAGGCCAATCCGGTGCTATCAAAATCATGGTTGGCTTGTCTTGTCTGGCCTTCAAAAGTACCTTGGGAAGAAGAGGCAGAGGTGGAAAGGCATATACATGCAGATTGTTCCAACTGAATGATAGAGCGTCCACCTTTCAAGCTGTGTGATGAAACATTTTTGTGCAAAACTTTGGCAACTGGCAATTTAGTGGAGAAGCGAACAGATCTATGTCTGGAGTTCCCCATAACACTGTCAACTTTTGAAATACATGAGGATCCAATTTCCACTCGTGAGGATCCACTATTTGTCTGCTCAACACATCTGCTAAGGAGTTCTGTGCTCCTGGAAGAAACCTTGCCTGAAGATTGAGGTGTAGATTGAGAGCAGTTTCCCAGAAAATCATCGCTTGCCTGCAAAGAGGGTAAGAATGGGTTCCCCCTTGCTTGTTGATGTACCACATGACAGTAGTGTTGTCTGTTTGAATCAACACCTGCCCTGGGTGAAGTAAATCTTTGAAAGCCATCAATGCAAACTGGACTGCTAACATTTCCTTCAAGTTGATATGCAAATGTTGGAGTTTGACAGGCCACGTGTCTTGCACCCATTTTCCATTGAGGTGTGCGCACCAAGCCTTGTCCGAGGCATCTGTCGTTAGAATCTGACTCGCCTCTGGCCGGGTCACAGAGAGTCCCTTGTTTAGGTGACATTCCTGAGCCCACCACAAAACTCCTTCTGAATGCAAGGTATTATCTGAATGACAGTGTCTAGATCTTGGCAGTGCTGTGTCCATACATTTTGAGATACCATTGAAGCTTCCTCATATGCAATTTGGCATTGGGAAGCACCAGAATACAAGATGCCATGAACCCCAAGGCTTGAAGGACTGTCCTTGCAGTCAGCCTGGGCCGTAGAGACATTTGATGGAAATAAAGAGAAAGGCTTCTTTGTTTGTCCGGGGTCAAAAAAGCCATCTGGGAAGCTGTATTCAGTCTCACACCCAGAAAGCACATGTCCTGAGAGGGTACTAGACTGGACTTTGTTTCGTTCACAGAATACCCTAGGCATCTTAACACTGCCATCACATGCTGTAGATGATGAAGAAGTTCGTCCTTTTCTTGTGCAATAATCAGGCAATCGTCCAAATAAGGATAAATCTGTATTCCTCTTAGTCTGAAAAAGCTATCACTGGAGCCAGAACCTTTGTGAACACTCTGGGCAGTAGATAAGCCAAAGGGCAATGCAGAGAACTGATAATGTAAATTTCCAGCCCGAAACGCAGGTACCTCCTGCAACTGGGCCTGATAGGAACATGAAGGTAAGCCTCTTTGAGATCCAGAGTAACCATCCAGTGATCTTTTCCCAACAGAGGTAAAAGTTGTTGTAAAGTCAGCATCTTGAACTTTGGAATGTCCAGGTAAGTGTTGAGGATAGATAAATCCAAAATTGGTCTCCACGTGTTCCCTTTCTTTGGAGCTAGAAACAGGCGAGAATAAAATCCTAGGCCCACTTCTGACAGAGGAACTGGCTGTATAGCTCCTATTTGAAGAAGTAAAGAAATTTGTTTGTGAGTCTCTATCCTTTGCTGAGGAGGGACGTCTGGGATGCCCTTGAAAGGAGGCATGGTATGGAAATAGAACTTGTAACCTCGGTTTATAATGTCCAATACCCATTTGTCCTGGGTGACTAAATGCCAATTCTGCTTGAAAAGAGCCAACTTTCCTCCCAAAGGAGCTGCCAGGCAAGAAGAATCTGGCAGCTGAAAATGCAGGTCATTGGGCCTGTTTACGAAAGGACTGGCCCCTGCCCTCACCAGCAGATTGAGCAGGCGAACTCCATTGTCTCGGCCTGAAGGTACTCTGAGCTCTGCCCCTACCACGCCTAGATCTACCCCTAGACTGAGAATCAGAAGAAGGGTACGTCCACCCCTTAGTAGGCCAATTTCTACTAAACTTTGGAGGTTGTACCTGCAAAAAATCTTTAACAGTCTGCATAGACTTAGCCTTGTCTTCCATTTTCTTTAAGACTGACTCCACAGGAGGACCAAACAAAACTTCAGACTGTAAAGGGGCATCCAGAATTCTAGACTTAACATGCTCAGACAAATTCTGATCCTTAAGCCAGGCGTGCCTATGAATAACTGAACCAGTGGCAGCCACCCTAGAAGAAGCCTGTAAAGCATCAAAACCACATTGCAGAGTGCTTTCCCACCTGTTCAGAAACATGCACTAAATCCTGCAATTCTTTACACTCTATGCCCTCTGCCAAAGCATCCACTTTAGATCTTAGCTGAGAAAGGAGGAAATTCTGATACTTCAGCATATGAAACTGGCAGTTCAAAGCTCTCATTGCTAAAGTAGAAGAGGTATACACCTTCTTACCCCATCTATCCAAGGCTCTAGCTTCCTTATCCAGAGGAACCGGATTCTTAACAACAGAGGCTCTAACACCCTTAAGCCCCTGACTAATAGTTTCTGGGTCCGCCCTAGGACTCTTATAAAGATATTTATGAGCCTCAGGCACCCTGTAATACCTGTCCGGTTTAACTGGAGCAGGAGGCACAGAATCTGGATTAAGAGAAGCTTCCGAGAAAACATCTGAAACAACATCCAAAACCGGAGGTATAGCTAAGGGTCTATGCTGTGGTAAAAACAAGAACTCCCCAAGTCTCTTCCGTGAATCAGAGTAATCTTGTCCTTCCCACTTAAAATGCTCCCTCATGGAATGCAGAGTTTCTGAAAATGAAAAATCCTCTGGAGGAGAAGCAGAAGGAGTGGAATCCTCTGCATCAGAATCAGAATAAGGAGGGAAATCTTGAATGTCCTCAGCAGAAGACTCTGAATCATCTGAGGCCTGCTCCAAACTTTCCAACTCTGGCTCCATCCTGGGCCTCTTATCCGGAGGGGACATAGAACCTCTAATTAAAGTAATCAAATCCTCTGCCATTTTAAGCATGTGCTTTTTAGGCACAGACCCTGAAGAACCAGAACTGACACCAGAGGAAGGCAAAACAGACCTGCCCTTAGAAGGAGCCTTAGAAACAGTAACAGAAGGCCTAACCACCTTAGGCATAGAAGGGAGAATAGTAACCTGAGAGGCCCCTTCAGCCTGACCTGCCTCCTGAGAGGCCACATCATGTAAAATCAAAGTTTCCCCCTGGGACTCAACAGAAACTTCAGCCGGATCCACCTGTTCAGCTGTAGCTTCTAAAGATCCGGCGTCCGTAACAGACGAATCATCCTGCCTAGGCTTTAAAGATTTGTCTTTGCGCTTCTTAGTAGAAGCAGGCGTCGGAACATCCGACTGCATATTATAATTACACCTCTTGCCAAAGACTAACCTAGCGCAATCTAACCTCCGTTTTATAGTGCGCTTATTAAACCTAGCACAAAACCGACACCCAACTACGTTGTGCTCCGGTCCCAAACAAGGAATACAAAGCGAGTGGTAATCCCTATGCGGTATCTGTTTCCCACAAGAAATACAATTATTCACTTTTTCTGACATCCGTAAGTAACTGAGGCAAGAAAAACAAAAATATTCTAACGGGTACTTAGCCCAACTTGGTATCGGTCTGAAACTCCGAAAACGAAAAATTTCAGAACGCCGAACGGCACTTGCAACGCTGCTTCTGCATCGGACCATGCGGCAAAAAAGACTGAGGATATGACGTCGGTCATGCGCCTTTATACCCTGACGCTCTGATGTTAGATCTAGGCGCCCATGACCGACGTCAGCCTAATACTTTGGTATTCGGGCCGACCGAGGACAGCGGACTACCCATAAGTAAGGACTGCAGCAATGTGAGATGAAGAACATCTATTGAATATAAGGAGCTACGGTGGCAAATCACCTTGGAAGCTAATAAAAAGCCTGGATTGAATGACCATATTTCCATAAGCTCCCTCTTGAAGCTTACAGCAGCCAAATTATAAGTAGATTTGATTGTGGTACAACAGACAATATACATTGTGGTCCTTGATGTAATTTATTAGTTATATGCTGTTTAAATCCTTTTTAAAAAAATGGTTTTAAAGCATTTTTTTATTCACGTTGAGATTGTGTTCACATTCAAACACTTTGGTATTTTTTTACGTATATTCAAGTGTGTTGCAATATTTAAACAATCCACATGATGGTGTCATTTCCCCAGATAAATATTTAAATGTATTTTAAATTACTTTAACATTTTTTTACATTTACATATAGTGAAAAATGTATTTTAAATAGGTTTTAAATCAATGTGTTATTTGTTGGATGTTTTATGTTTTTATTCAGTAAAATGAATAATCTATAACCAGTCTTGGTTCCTAAATGCCAGGTATACATATGTTTTTCAGCTTAGGTTCTAACAATTAATTGGTTCACTTTTCATTGGTTGATATGAAAGAGAAATAGTATATATAGGAGTTTAATTCAAGCCTGCATCTGATGAAGTGTGTCAAACGAAAACGTATTTTTGTGAGCGTTAATGGTGTCTATGTATTAAATTTTGGATCCAAGTTTGTCCTCTCAGAGCTTTATTGCTTCACCTTTTGGTTGGGCTGGATTTGGAATTCTTAGTGAACTTTTAGCCCACTTGGTAGTTATTTTGATTTAAAACTACTCATGTACCAACTCTTTTGCTCAACGTTTTCTGGAATTCATAAATTCCAATGCCTTGGATCAACTTATCCGCACCCCCACCAGGGGCAGCAATATCCTAGACCTGGTAATTACCAACATGGGCAACCGGTGTTCCACACCAGAGGTCAATTCCTCATTGGTCAGATCTGACCACAAGCTAATCACCCTAGACATCTACATCCCACCTCCACCCCCCATTAGGGAAACCACCGTAAAAAATTTCTCCAAAGCCAACTGCATGCTTCTTAAGAAAGAAGTGGCAAACGTCACGACACTCATGCAGACGGACAACAGAGGTATGACTGCTGAATCCTACACAAATGCACTTACACAAGTGCATGGATCGTGCTATCCCTAACAAAACCAAGATGCTATCCTCCAAAAAAAAGGAAGCCAATCTGGCGGTCCCCTGCCATAAACAAACTCTACAACAGAAGAAAGAAACTGTTGCAAAAAAGAGTAAAATCCCATGATTGGAGGAACTCCCTGGTCAGTCAGCCTCAGTAAAAAGCTGAGATCTCTCATAAAATCCTCCAAAGCTAGTTATGAAAACAAAATCACCACTGATTCCAAAGACAACCACAAAGCATTCTATAGCTATGTCAAGAATCTCAATGGCAACACTCAGATCTGCTCTGAGTTACAGCACAATGGCACTAAATATACAGAACCAACTGATATTGCCAACATCCTGGCAGAAAGGTTCAGTGCTAACTTTATCCCCCTCTCACCCCCTAAAGGCTTCCATCGCTATACTAGAAGAATGCAACGTTCCTGTAATCACGGCTGCACAGGTAAAAAACACACTCTCCAAAACCAAGAACACAGCATCCATGGGACCTGACAACATCCCTGGCTGCGCTCTACACGAACTGCAGAATAAACTGGCACCCCACCTAAGCACCATGTTCAGTCATAGCCTCACCTCAGGCTTTGTGCCCATTGAATGGTGCACAGAAACGGTTATCCCACTCCACAAAGGGGGAGCCACCATGGACCCCGGCAACTACCATCCCATTAGCCTGACGAGCCTGGTCTGCAAGGCCATGGAATGTATCATCATGGATCTTATACATAAAGACATTGGTAATCTCCAAACTCTGGACCCCACCCAGTTTGGGTTTGTAAAAGGCAAATTATGTCTCCTAAACCTGACAGACTTCTTTGAAGTAGTCACCAAAGGCGTAGACGAGGGTAAGGTGGTTCACACAGCCTATCTAGATCTCGTCAAGGCTTTTGACACCATCCCCCACTCTAGAATTATAGATAAACTCACTAAACTAGGTATAAATCCCTATGTCACAAGATGGGTTGCCAACTGGCTCACTGACAGAACCCACACTGTTGAAAGTAGCAGACTCCAAATCAGACTTCAGACCAGTGACAAGTGGAGTACTACAGGGTTCAGTCCTGTGTCCTCTCCTGTTTGGTCAAATACAAAAAACACACAAGCCAGCAGCAAGCAGATAGTGTCAAAGAACAGTTTAATAAAAACTGCCCCAACAGCCAAATGGCATCAAAAACATACCGGTTTCGGCAATGGTTACAAACCTAGCCTTCTTCAGTGTAAATCAAGACGCCAAAAAAGTAAAATGCTGTATTTATACAGATGTAACCATGCTGATTGGTTATAAAATTGTAAACATGTGCTGATACTCAAATACCATAAAGTAACACATAGTTTAAATGGCCATGAATGCATTCAAAAATAAATACAAAAATAAATTAAATCATTAAAGGGCTTAAGTACATACTTATCTAAATGGCTATCTTTAGATAGCATATATACAAGATATGAAACACCAATTATACATAGGTGGAGGTTGGACAAGATATGCATGTATACAAATTACAAAATAAATTAGAATACATACTACAATGTAACATAAGTTAATCCAATATATATATGAAAAGAATATATATATGTATTCTAAGAATAGAAATACCATATATTCCACATAACATGTAATATATATTTTTTGATTTATAGACAATCATTCAACCCAGGGCTGAATAATGCTCCTAATTTCGTGATCCATTTCTTTTCTTTAAGATTAAGTTTATTATGCCAACCACTCTTGATAGTTCTATCACCAATGATTTTATCTATAATAGTAAAATGAAATTTGGCAGTACTATGTATTAGAGTGTGTTTATATAATGCATTAGTAGTTTTATGGCATCTAATGTCACTGAGGTGCTCTGAAATGCGTAGTTTTACTGGTCTTGATGTCTGTCCTACATAAAATGAATGGCAAGTGCAACTTGCCAAATACACGGCCCAATCCGTGTTGCAATTTGCAAAAAATCTAATGTCAAAAACAGTATTGGTATTCCTACTAGTAAACTCCTTGGTTTTCAACATATGCTTACAATTGACACAGTGGCCACATGGAAAAGATCCTATAAGTCTGTCACCTAAGATAGTGGTTTGATATACTTGTGGTAGAGTAGACTCATGATGATGTTTATAGTGATTGAAGTGACCAGCCAAATTCTTCCCTTTACGAAAAGAAAAAAGGCATTTATCAGGAACAATGTTTTTAATCTTAACATCAGCCTGCAAAATGTTCCAATTGTCCCTAATGATTTTAGTAAAGTTGTTTGTATTTCTACCAAATGTAGTAGTGAGTCTGAGTATGTTTCTCTTAACATATTTCTTTTTATATGTTAACAAATTCCGTCTGTGTAAACCCCTAGCATAATTCTGAGCCATGGTCACATATCCTGAACAATAACCACGCTCAATGAATCTATGATGCAAATCCTGAGCCTGGTTGACATAAGTAGTGTTCTCAGAACAATTCCGCCTGATCCTAATAAATTGCGATTTAGGAATGTTCCTTGCTATATGTTTTGGATGAAAGCTGGATGCGTGGAGAATCGTATTGTATTGGGGGAATTTTCTGTGGGTTTCAGTTGTCAGGGTATTGTCATTTTTCTTTGTTACCAAAACATCCAAAAATGTAATGGCTTCCCGATCATGAGTAATAGTAAATTGTATTCCCCAAATATTATCATTCAGGTATTCCATAAATTCCTGAAGATATAGAGCATCCGATCTCCACACCATCCAGCAATCATCCAAGTATCTACGCCAGATATCTATTTCCGGCAGGAACAGATTATGAGTATCATCGTAAATCATAATATGTTCAATATAAGCCATAAACAGATCAGCGTAAATGGGGCAAAAGATGCCCCATAGCTGTACCTCTGATCTGCAGATAACATTCCTGGTTGTAAAAGAAAACATTCTTAGTCAAAACATGCTCAGTTAAGTTCAACAAGAGAGTATTGAAACCAGGTTGGTATAATTTGGATGCATTGAGCCAAAATTCAATTGCATCAAGTCCACCCCAATGTGGAATATTAGTGTAAAGTGAGCTTACGTCCAAGGTACATAGTAACCATTCTTTATCTAATTGCATATCATTTATAATGCTCAGAAATTGAGTGGTATCCTGTATTCGTGATCTTATATATGGTAGTAATGGCTTTAAATACATCGTTAGGAATTCAGAAAGAGGTTCTGTGATCGACCCCATGCCTGATACAATCGGCCTTCCAGGTGGATGTAAAAGATCCTTATGTATTTTAGGTAGAAAATAGATATATTGTCTAGTAGGATCAGTAATTGTTAACTGGTAACATGTTTTTTTGTCAATAATACCATTTTCAACAGCAGATTTCAAAAAGTCATCAATATCCTTTTTGAAGACCAGGGTGGGGTCAAGTGGCATTTTAGTATAATATTTGACATCATTCAATTGTCTATGTGCTTCAATGTCATAAGCACACCAATCTAACACTACCACTGCCCCTCCTTTGTCTGCGTTAATAATAACTAATTCTTTATTATTAACAAGTTCCTCTAGACAAGATTTTTCACCATCAGTGATGTTATTAGGCATAGGTCTCTCATAATCATGCTTAAAATGTAGCTCACTAAGTACACTTCTCAAAAAAAGATTGACAGCTGGATGCATAGGAGGAGTGAAATTCGAAGCATGATATTTGAAACTTTCTTGTTGTGAATGTGTAGTATCCCCTTGTTCCTGAAAAAATAATTTTAGATTAATAAGCCTACAAAATGAAAATAGGTCATTAGTAAATGAATCTTCTGGAACAAAAAAGCCGGGAATAAAGGATAAACCTTTATTGAGTAGAGATATCTGTTGATCTGATAAATTAGTGCTAGAAATATTACATACATTATTTATTTTTTGGTCAGTATCTCCAACAGGTTCTGCAGACTGGTAACTTTTTCGGTGCTTCCTGCCCCCCCTCCTCCTCCTACCCCTGTATTCCCTAAAGGGGATACATAGTTTTTACGTTTGGGAGTGGGGGAATCCATGGTGGACTGTGTGTCAGTATCTGTACCAGACGAGGTCTCCAAATCAGTAGACTCTATGTTGTTACTATGCCCTTTTAATATGGAACGTGGACGTTTCCTTTTAAATTTAGAGGCTTGCTTCTTAATACTCTGTCCTTCTTGAAATCGGACATGTCTAACAGTCTTAAATGGTTGACCCTTGTCATAGTCTGAGATATCACGAAAACTTTTTAAGTTTTCTATCCTTTAAAATCTTATCAAAATTCAACAGTTCAGTACTCAGTTTAGATAGTAAAGCCTGAAAGAAAGCTTCATTTTGATAATGATTACATTCCTCAATCAAATTCAAAACTAAAGTGGTTTCACTCTCAATGATTCTAGTATAATGTTCAGATAAAGCTTTAACAAACTTCATCGAGCATTCTTGTTGTATATGATTCCATTCCGAGAGTAAACTGTCATCAGGACTTGCCACCAAGGGCTGTATTTTCACTCTGAGACCCCTAGGGCAAATGCCCTTGGCCAAATATGCTTTCAATAGTTTGTGGTGCCAAACACTGGATCTTAAAGCCTTCATATTTTTATTAAGTGCAACAAATAGTTGTTCACATTTCTGTTCGGGATTTAAAGAAATTATGTCTCCTGGGGCAGTGGTATCATTTCCAATGCCGAATGCTGCAATATCATCTTTATCTGATGATAAATCCAATAGAAGCTTTTGGAGATCCATATTATCACCCAAATTGTTCTTATATATAACCACGGCCTGTATATCAAAATCAAATAGTCAAACAGTAATCAGACAATAATGGCTCAACACCATAAATCTAAAATTGGTTGGTTGTAGCCACGTCTAATACAGGTCAATAATGGTATATTTGAAAAAAAGTCAAGGTAGAATGCTTGGCCCACAAATAGCATTTATTTGTTAATATAGAAAGATATACAAAGGTGGTCCCAGAAGTGAAAATGTATAATTGGAACACAATGATCAGCCTAGAATCAATGGAGTGAAAATGTTAATAAAATGTTGTTGTAGATATAAATATACTAGAGTTGTTCAAATGTTATCGACCATATCATGGACAGATACTGACTTAGTCCTGTAATCCCTTGTAAATTCTTAATTTATGCTATATAAACTGAATCATATGGCACCAAAAAATTATTGCTATATAGAGTTGTGAAAACTGAATTGCTTATTACAAAACAGTAAAGCAATATAAATCTATCTTGTCTGTACTATACTGTCAAAAAGATAATTGTAAACAAACAGAATTGTTACAATAATTTGTTGACATTGGCCCTTAATAAATGTATAAACTAACACCACTTAGAGTGTAAGTATTTATAAAGTTTGAAAAAACAGGAGTTTGATATAATAAATTAAGGACATAAACCCCACATCACTATATTTCAAAAGATGCTGTTGTCATTAAGTCATATGAAAAAATCATAAACTATTAATAACTAAGTATGGCAATTGCAATTTGTTTATGCTAAAGTTAAATTGGTCCTAATGTTCAAAAAATTCAAAAGCCAAACCTCAACAAAAGTCCTATATTAACATCAGGTTCTCCCTATAACAAATCATCAAAGATAATTCACAATCCCTACATACAATGATGTTTATCAGCCTATGTAGCAAACATTTATGAATATATACTGGAAATCAATCAAAAGACGGAAAAGATAGATTCCGCCTACCAAAAAGTGTATATAAGTTGTTGACATAAAGTTTGTTCACATCAGCCTTTGATGAATATGTAAAAATAGGACTAAATTGCAATGTAGGTATTTGCCAGATTTTAAATATAAAAAACTTAATATGGAAAAGACATAAACATAAGCACTACATTACTGTACTTCAAACAGTGCTGTTGTCTTTACAATTGTGAAGAATCAATCATTAACTGGTACTAACTAAGTTATAATAATTGCAATTTGCTTATACCACAATTTAAATTGGTCATAAGAATCAAAAACCTAACCTAAACAGTAACGGCATGTATACTTAAAGTTATGCCCATGAAAAGTAATCAAAGAAACTTGACAGCCCCTGCATACAATGATGTTGATCAGCCGATGTAATAATCATATATTAGAAATCAGTCAAGAACAAAAAAATAGGTTGCACATACCAAAGAATGTATGTAAATTGTTAACATAAAATACCATATAACATTGTGTCCCGTCAAATATCATCAGGAGCAAAAGATGAATCATATATCTCCAACAATTATATGACAGTTCAAGAGTTTGTTGAAAATTATTCAAACCCTGTTCCAATGTCATCCACAAATAGCAAACCAAAGAATAAAAAATGGCTGCTATGGAGATTTAAATGTATCAGTTATTGAAGTTCTCCACCCGTCGATAACCCGAACACCACAACACATACAGTTCACATCAATACAAAAAGGCCATGTTGAAAAAATAAGGCCCAACCTGTATGTCCAGCCTTTGTTGGTAGAAAAGATGTTCAATGTTCAATACAATCACTAATATGAAATGAAATCATGAGTTCACCCAATTCGTGTATTGATCCGCTTGCCCAAAAGTCTATACCAGCAGTGATGTTCCACGTACTTGAAATGTGGAATATATGACAACCCTAATAAGTTATAATATGGTTGCAACTATATAAACTGAACATATAGTTCCAGATAATATGGCCCAGTTCACGATGGTTTCCCCAAGAAGCAAAGGAAACATATGCAAGTAAAATGCTTCCCTGCACATACAGCTTTCAGCGACTAACACCAAAATTTGGTTCTCCAAAACGTCGTCAAACCATATAGTGCACTACTCACTTGTGAAATCCATACCATGAATGTAAGTCGCCATAGGTTATGAAAATAGTTGTTCGATCCCCCTAGGTCCAATGATATAGGTCGTGTAGACAAAACAACACTAGACGAAATCGCAATTCACCCGATGCATATATTCACGTACAAACACTCTGAAATATACATATAGGCCACGCCAAAGATGATATCCATCACGCCAGTGAAGATAGTCCAATCCTCATATATAATACGTTATAAAAAAGCAGTATGTACACAAACACATTCAGAAAAGAATGTGAAGCAGCCCAAATGTTACAAACTCAACTCCAAAAACTTAGACCAACCGCATGGTCACAGATTCAGCGACACAGTCCACCATGGTTCTCCCCCAGCAGGAGCAAGAGGAAGTGCAACAAAAAAGGAAATCCCCTGCGCGTCAGGAGCTGCACGGCTTCAAAAGGAGTATCTCCAAATGCAAAAAACACACAAGCCAGCAGCAAGCAGATAGTGTCAAAGAACAGTTTAATAAAAACTGCCCCAACAGCCAAATGGCATCAAAAACATACCGGTTTCGGCAATGGTTACAAACCTAGCCTTCTTCAGTGTAAATCAAGACGCCAAAAAAGTAAAATGCTGTATTTATACAGATGTAACCATGCTGATTGGTTATAAAATTGTAAACATGTGCTGATACTCAAATACCATAAAGTAACACATAGTTTAAATGGCCATGAATGCATTCAAAAATAAATACAAAAATAAATTAAATCATTAAAGGGCTTAAGTACATACTTATCTAAATGGCTATCTTTGGTATCTACTTTTCTGAAGTACAGGCTAACACAGAAGGTCTTTGGCTAATGAAGTTCGCAGATGACTGCAAACTAGGAGCCATAATCGAAACTCCTAACGATGCGGACATCCTACAAAAGGGCCTCACTGAGACAGATGTCTGGTGTCAAAGCCATGGCCTCAAGCTCAATGCCAAAAAGTGCATTGTCATCCCCTTTAGTAAAAACTCTATACTCATGAGCTACCACATAGGTGGTAGTCTACTTAACACCAAAAGTGTGATAAGACACCTTAGGACACAGGTGGACAGTAGTCAGGAAATCCTTCTACATGGCACACCTCATCACAAAAGGTTTCTCATCCAGGAAAAAAAGATGTCATTGTTCCCCTCTACTCATCACTCATTAGACCCATTGTAGAGTACAACGCCCCTTTTGGTATATACCCCCACAAGACATCTACAACAACCGGAAAGGCCGCACAAAGAGGATTACCGGCTTCAAACAGATGCCCTACGCAGACAGTCTCAAAAAACTCCAGTTTTACTCCGTCACATATCGCCTACTCAGAGGCGATCTCTGCCCAACATACAAAGCTATGTCAAACGCAGAGCTGTTGAACATGCTCCACTTAAAGAAATCCCAATCCCTCCGAGCTACATGCTCTAGGGACCTAAACCTTGTCACTACAATAAACAGAACATGCTGGAGGGATAGATTCCTGTCCCAGAGACTTCCCATACTCTGGAACAAACTACCTATCTTTATCAAACAAAGCTCCTCATTAGCACTCAAGAAAAATCTCGATTGGATGGGAAATAGGAAATTCACCCCGGGGATCACCTCTGTGGCTCTGCTCGACAGGAGCACAGGAAAATAATTTTCTTGGGTAGCGAAAGCCAGGGTACCTTTTTGACTAGGCTTATATAGGCCCTAGGGCCAATAAAATAGTACCTATCTATAAACCTATGAACCTATAAGAGTGGCAAGGATGTGACATAGGGAGATACAATGGACAAAATTCAAAATGAAGAGGTACTTTTAATACAAAAAAGCAGGAGATGGAAAGACAAAAACTTATGATGATATGGTTAAGGAAAACGCAAAAAAGGAACATCAGGAAAAGAAACTGTTACAAAGCAAACAAGAAACTACACTATGGGGTTTTTCTCCAAGGAAGAAAGAAAAATAGAAAGATATGAGGTATGGAACAATGTTATTTCACGCTTGGGAACTTGTCCAGCAGAGGTAAGAACTTTTATTTATATAAGCAAAGAAACTTTTTCTGATATAAATTTTGAAAATGGTCAGGCAATGGAAAAATGTTTGAGTCAATATGAAAATAAGAAAGACTGCACTCCCTGGAATGTTTATGTAGTTAAAGCTTTTGTAAGAGAAACTAAGAAAATTCATGTTCAGTTTAGAACAAAAATTGAAATAGAAAGACTTTGAAAAGACATTCAAATAGCATATGTAAAGATGTACTGGACATTTCTAAAGTTTTCGGCAATACAGAATTATGGACTGGGGGGGTTGGGATTGTAATATTGTACCAAAAATGGAAAATGACAAAATCATTCATATCCCTAGCATTATAAATATAGACAGTCAAAATAGGTGTAGTTAAATATTGGGGTCAACCCAAAACTTGTTTCTACTGTGGAAAATCAGATCATTTGCTTGTTGATTGTACAAAAAGGAAATGTTTTATATGTGGTGCAAGAAGTCATGATGCAAAAAAAAATGGAGTTAAAATGTTATAAACGGAGTTGAAGATATTACCACTCGAGTAACCCGCATGCATGACTGTAATGCCAGTACACTGGCCCAGCAATGAAGGAGACTTGATCCTAACCACTAACACCAGTGAGGGGCGTCCACATTGGGAAGGATAACAAATACACACACAGCAAAGTACAATTTCCCCTAAGAGCACACAGTCAGTCTGGGGCTGGTTTCTCCCTTTCTCTCCAGATCCCCAATAAGACTCCCCACTGGCACAGCTATAGGGTCCAGATCGCAGCCTAGTTGTCAAGCTAAAACCTCCAGCACCCTCTCTGTGCAACCAGTGCTTCATGTCCCTGCCCAAGTAGCTGACGCTGACACACACACACACACACACACACACACACACACACACACACACACACACACACACACACACACACTTTGAGATACGAGTTATATACAAACACACCGACACTCCTGGGGAAGGCTGGCAGAGGTTCTCCAGCTATGCCCCTTCTGCTCAGACTATACGGTAGTACCACTCGCCACCAACCACTAATATCAGCAACTAATAAGGCCCTTATCAAAGGGTGTCCAATTATTACTGTGCAATATTATTATCCAAATGGTAAGTGTAACTGAACAGCAAGGCTTATTGGAGTAGCTTAGTACAGTATCACTATATACATGCAATGTACTCTAGAGCTTAAATTATCTCTACACAAAACAGCCACAGCTGAAAGGTTAAAAAAATATTTAATAATAAATAATAAAAAATAATAAAAACACAACACAATACTTCTTACTACACAATGCTTGTCAAGAGCTCAGAGATCACAGAGAAATGCTTAAAATACTACAGTAGAGAAGTTCTGACATCAATACAGAAAACAACTAGTCTAATCTTCCTATTTCCTAGCTAAATCCAAGAGCAATCACTGTTTTAAAATAAACTTACATATACAGCCAGGCAGTGCTGGTGATGTTGGATGTTCTGAAGACAAATGCAAAAATGCTCTGATTCTCTCAGTCCTTAAATTGATTTTTCCCTGGTTCCCAGCCTAACAGAAACTTAAGAGTTTAGCAGCCCTTTTGATCTTGCACCTGGTCAGGAAGCTACAGCAATAAAAGACATTATACATGCAAATTCTAGCAATTAACTCTGGTCTCAAAACAAAAGAAAGAATTCCTTCATCCAGACATTTCCGCTCCGAGTTTTGAGATCAAACAATTATACAATGCTTGACTTATCTTCCCTCCAGCAGAGTGCAATGTGGTTACATTTTTGAAGTTCAACATTTAACAAAGAAAATAAGCATGTGGCTTACATTAATATTTACAAATGACAGAATTATCTACAAAATCCTATCTAGCTAGGCTGGCAGCCTTCACATATCTTCACAACGACCTCACTCAACCTGGTCTGTGACATCAATAGCATTTGTTGCCGGGACAGATTTGTGTCCCAGAGACTCCCCTTTTGTGGAATAAACTCTCCTCTCCATGTCAAGCAGAGCACCTCATTAACCCTTTTTAAGAGCAACCTGGATAACTGGATGGAGAACAGAAAATACATCCCTGGGATTCCACCTGTGTCCCTGCTGGACAGTGGCATCGGGTGCTGACTTGCCGGAACATGTACTAAACTTTTGGCTAGGCTTGTAAGGGCCTCAAGGCCAATAGCTTCCTATGATCTTGTAAATGCAAAAAGGTAGGTCATATGTGGATGGACTGTAAAGAAGGAACAGTAGAAATACACAAAGTTCTGTGTTTGAACACATTCAAGGGGATATGCAAGTAGAAACTGAAGAAGAGCAGGGACAAAATCATGCAGAAAAAAATACCGAACAGTCAAAGCAAACATTAAAAAACAAGAATTAAATATAGAAGGAGGTATTGAAGTTAGTGACGAAGAAGATATTACCGGGAATATATTTAAAAAAAAGAAAAAAAAGAAAAATTCCCTAGGTAAAAGAGTGAAAGAGAAAAAATACTGGATTAAACACAAACGAAAAAAAGAGTGAAAGTTTTATTCTCTTGCTTTGAGCATTTTCCTAAATAGAAATAATTGTAATTGCAGGATATTAGCACTGAATGTTAACCGTCTTAAGAGAGTAGTTAGAACACTAGCTAAGATAGACTGGTGTAAAAATGTGATAGTGTATCATTATATGAGAAGATATAAGATTTTTAACAGAAGAGGAAAGATTTCAAACAGAATGACTCAAAGGTAATGAGATGGAAGTTAGGACAAGCTACATGTTCAGGAATAGCAATACTTACGATAAAGACCGCTTGGTATTACTATAATTTTAATGGGTAGGATTACATTTACTGATGTTAGACAGAAAGATAAAGTCTACAGAAAATTTGCATTATATGCATACAGTGGATATAAAAAGTGTACACACCCCAGTTAAAATGCCAGTTTTTTGTGATAAAAAAATGAGACCACAATAAATAATTTCAGAACTTTTCCCACTTTAATGTGACCTATGACCTGTACAATTCAATTGAAAAACAAAGAAATCTGTTAGGGGAAAAAATATAAACAATAAAAAAACGTACAATAAGCTGGTTGCATAAGTGTACACACCCTTAAACTAATACTTTGTTGAAGCACCTTTTACTTTAATTACAGCATTCAATCTTCTTGAGTACACACCTGCCATGAATTAGAGAGAGACCGATTAACCCCAAATAAAGTTCAGCTGTCCTAGTAGGATTTTCTTGACATTTACTCGGTTGCCTGCTACAGCAAAAGCCATGGTTCGCAGAGAGCTTGCAAAGCATCAAAGGAATCTTACTGTTGAAAGGTATCAGTACTGGATATACCATGGAACACAGCGAAGAGAGTCATCATAAAGTGGAGAAAATATGGGACAACAGTGACATTGCAAAGAACTGCACATCCCTCTAAAACTGATGAAAAGACAAGATGAAAACTGGTCAGGGAGGCTGCCAAGAGACCTACAGTAACACTGAAGGAGCTGCAGGAGTTTCTGCCAAGTACTGGTTGTGTACTACATGTGACAACAATCTCCCGTATTCTCCATATGTCTGGCCGGATCTAGGACTTTTGATCGAAAGATCAAAAGTCCAAATCCATTATCACTGAACATACTTTACCGAAAGCGCTTTCAACGAAAAATCGCTCAAGGTAAAGTATGTTTAAAAAAAAAAAAAAAAAAAAAACATTAAACCTACTTCTATGCAGGGGGGCAAGCCTCCCTGCACCTCCCATGGGGGGGGGGGGGCTGCAACCCCCACAGCCCACTACTTTAATATTCTCACTCCGAGGTCACACTACAGTGGGGAAAAGGGAATTTTCCATTATTCGCACAGTAGTACGACCGGCACAACGAGCATACTTATCCAAAAGTGCTGCTTCAGTGGACAGCACTTTCGGTTTAGTATGCTCTGTAATTTCTGCTTCGGTGGAAAGTGCAGTCGGGGATCTGTATGGATCACGTCTGGCCTATGCAGTAGGGTTGCAAGACAGAAGCCTTTTCTCACACAGAAAAACATCCAGGCCCAGCTAAAAATTGCAAAATCATACATCAAGTTTCCCAAAAGCATATGGGAATATGTGTTATGGTCTGATGAGACCAAGGTTGAATTGTTTGGCCACAATTCCAAAAGGTATGTTTGGCGCAAAGACAACTCTTCGCATCACCAAAAGTACACCATCCCTACGGTGAAGTGTGGTGGTGGCAGTATCATGCTTTGAGGTTGCTCTTCTTCAGATGGAACTGGGGCTTTAGTCAAGGTAGAGGGAATTATGAACAGTTCCAAATACCAGTGACTTTTGGCCCGAAACCTTCAGGCGTCTGCTAGAAAGCTGAAGATTAATTTTACCTTTCAAAGCAACAATGACCCCAAGCATACATCCAAATCAACAAAAGAATGGCTTCACCAGAAGAAAATTAAAGTTTTGGAATGGCCCACCCAGAGCCCAGACCTAAATCCAAAAGAAAATCTGTGGGGGACCTGAAGAGGGCTGTGCACAAGAGATGTCCTGACAATCTGACAGATTTGGTGTGCTTTTGCAAAGAAGAGTGGGCAAATACTGCCAAGTCAAGATGTGCCATGCTGATAGACTCCTACCCAAGAAGACTGAATGCTGTAATTAAATCAAAAGATGCTTCAACAAAGTATTAGTTTAAGGATATGCACACTTATGCAACCAGCTTATTGTACGTTTTTTTTATTTTTTTTATATTTTTCCCCTACCAGATTTGTTTTTCAATTGAATTGTACAGGTTATAGGTCACATTAAAGGTGGGAAAAATTTTGAAATTGTTTATTGTGGTCTCATTTTTTATATCACAAAAACTTGGCATTTTAACATGGGTCTGTACACTTTTTATATCCACTACATGTAACTAGTAAAGAAAGATATGTTTGCCTTAACATTTAATTACATTGCTATGAATATGCAAGTTATTACAGTAGGAGACTTCATTTGTAACTTGAGAAACAAAAAGAAAGGGAATGATGCAAAAAAAGTTATAGAAAATTATGAGATGTGGGAAGTTAAGAATATGGAAGAGCAATACATGGACATAGAGGAATATATAAAACACAGACTATTTTTGCTTTTGGAAGGATGTGAAATAAAAATGAAGGTACATTAGACACAAGTTTTTCAGACCATAAAGCTATCTGGATAGAAATCAGAGACAAAGTTATAATGTTAAAATATGAAAAGGTCTAAAAAGAATTAAGTAAATGGATACGCAAGGGTGGAAAAAAAAGAACGTTAGAATTATGAGAAGATCACATAAGTATGCAACAGTTCTATAAAAAATGGTCTGAATGGTGGATGTCAATAAAAAAAAGTTGCATAAACAAAGATATTCCCTACAAGATAAAAAAGAAAAGATAGCTACTTATTTAAATAAAATAGTTAAGGAAGATGGTATGATAGAATAAACAGACAAAAAGGTATAGTACAGAAAAAAAACAAAGAATCTACATTGCTGTAGAATATACAAAATATTTATTTAAATCTATTATTAAACAAAAGATATCATGGAAAGTAAGAATTTTTTCTGAGCAAGAAAATATAGATTTGGAAAAACTATACAAGATTAGA
Source organism: Protopterus annectens (assembly GCF_019279795.1). NCBI lineage: Eukaryota > Metazoa > Chordata > Ceratodontiformes > Protopteridae > Protopterus > Protopterus annectens. Next base: position 1,985,680,087 of record NC_056741.1, read on the forward strand.
GGATGCGGATATAGTATTAAAACAAGTAAATTTATATACAGCAGCGGGTCTGGACGGCTCAGAATATCAAATGTATAAGACAGTAAGCCAAAACATATACTTCATGAAAGTATTAAATGAGTAGTTTAATGAAGGATTTAAATATAAGGAATCATGTAGTAAAATTTTTAAAGATTTATATGGGAAAAAAAGTGAGAGAAGAGATAAGAATACTGGATTATAAAATCTTTATGAAAATACTACAGGAAAGAGATGTTACATTACTATAATGGGAAAACATTATGAAAAAAATAAAAATTGTGCTTTGGAGATCTTTTAAAAGTGATGAGAAGTTGTAAAAAAAGTAAAAGTATATGAATGAAGAAATGAAGGCATATCAGGAGAAAAATGTAATGTGGAAAACAAGTATAGAAGATTTAGAAAATGAAAGAAAAGGAAGGGCAAAATATTTTACGTATACCTATAAAAAACTGGATGAAGTAAAAATCAAATCTATAACAGCAAGAAACAGGGAAATTATCAGTCAAAGTAAACATGCCACATTAAAAAAGTGAAATAATATGTAATTAAACTACTGAACATGTCTTTTTGAAAAGTAAAAGAATTGATATATTATATGAGAATCATTATTAGGCAACATTAAGAGATGCAAAATACTAATATCATTGAATATCTTTTTTTATAAAGATGAAGTGTCTACTGAAAAGTTGTATAAAAATATGTAATATTATGTGGATAATTTGGAGCCAAAGAGTGAAAGAAATTAGTACAATGTTAAGTGGAATTTATCAGAAATGTTAAAAATATGATTTTGGTTGTGGAAAGTAGAGTGGGCGTCAGATATAAATGATCTCATATTCACTTTTTACATTTAAAATACAATGTAAATAGTTTATGGATAATACTGTAAATAATGTAAATATTACTTTATTTATTCAGTTCGTATTGTAAATATTTAAGCTTTGTTAAATAAAAGGACCCCTACTCTTTTGATAGGGGCCATGGGATCTTTGACATCCACCTAGGCTACCACCAACTCAGCAAAGAGGGCCTCAGTTTAATGTCTCATTAAAAGGATGACACACACAAGAATGTAGCAGACAGACAAGGGGCACTAAAAATTTTAAAACTATTACAGAAAGGCCGGCTCAAATCACAAAAAAAAAAAAAGTTATATACTTACTATAATGTTTCATCTGTGCTGTACATTTTCATTCTTCCTCAACAAGTGGGTTTGGATCCAAACTGTAGGATCCAACTCAGACATTGCTAAAGCTCACGGAGCTTCTCCCTTACCCATAATGCACCTTGCTCAACTACCTCAGATCTTGTCTGCTGCTCAACAGGGAGTAAAGATGATGAAAGTGGTTAATCGAGATGCCATATCAGCAAGTCATACATAAAAACAATAAACAGATATTCTGTAAACACTCGCTCCTCCAGATGTCTTAGGATGGGGGATGGTGGGAGAGGAGTTGAGGAAGAAAGAAAATGGACAACACAAATGGAACATTATGGCAAGATGGAACATTATGGCAACTTCTTTATGTGATGTTGTCAATTTTCATTCTATCCTCAAGAAGTGGGTCAGCATTCCTAGCTACCTGGGTCCAGGGTGGACTCAAGGAAGGATATTCCGGAGTACCACAGAGCCAAATGATGCCCTGCCTCTGGAGACCAGATCAAACTTGTAAGGAGGTACAAAGGTATGGGGAGTAACCCAAGTTACTGCTACACATAAATCATCCATGGACATTCTTGACTGAAAAACTGTGAAAGTTGCCAAGGATCTAGTGGAATGCACTCTTAAGAAATGTAGATGAGCAACACCAAGTTTAGTGTAAATGAAGAAAATGCAATATGTCATCCACTTTGGAAACATAACTTTAAAGATTGGTTTTCCCAGCGCTAGATCAGAAAATGAAATGAAATGAACAATTGGTCATCTTTTCTGATCTTCTTAGTCCTATATAAATAAAAGCGCAACTCTCTATGAACATCCAGTAAGTGCAAGATATATTCACCTTTGTTGGTAAACGTAGGAAAGAACATTGGCAAGTTAAAAGCTTGATTGAGATTGGATTCTAACACCACCTTTGGCAGAAAAGATGGACTGGTATACACAGTTACTCTATCTCTGTGGAAAATGAAGTATTGGGGTTTAGAGGATATGCTCAATTTCTGAGTGACTTGGTTGACTACAATCACCTGCATTAGAAGCTGAAGTTAAGTGCAAACTTGCAGTACTGTGTTTTATTCTTCTGTTAAGTGCAAAGTTGCGGTTTTAAAAGTTTTGCATTTTATTTTTTCTGTTAGCTAATTGTTTCACTGAATAGTGTGCTGTGCGTCTCTCTCTGCTATAAGAGGGGGTGGTGGTCTTCTCACTTCTTTGTTATCTGATATTTAACTGTTATAGCCTAGAGGGTTTCCTCTGTACTTTAACGGCTAGCCACAAAGTTTGAAAATTCATTTTATGCTCAATTTCTGAGTGACTTGGTTGGCTACAATCACCTGCATTAGAAGCTGAAGTTAAGTGCAAACTTGCAGTACTGTGTTTCATTCTACTGTTAAGTGCAAACTTGCAGTTTTAAAAGTACTGTATTTTATTTTTTGTTACCTAATTGTTTCACTGAATAGTGTGCTGTGTGTCTCTGCAGTTAGTTCCTTACCCATCCTCCCTGTTCTTGCCTTGGTGTTAGTGTTGGTGGCTCTGGAATTGCCCACCCCCCTATAAGTCTGTATTTGAACACTCCTCCTGGTTCCATCTCATTTTCTCACTTAACGGAGTACAGTGAGATCATATTCTGAGTCTAGTGTTCACTCTACTTAATACAGAGAGAAGATTTGAGAAGGCCAACCCACTTAGTAAAGTGCAAAGAGAGAGGAAGGAAGAACCTAACAAAACAAAAAAATGCACTTTATTCATTTGCTTTTACTGTATTTGTGTTTTCTTCTACTTTATTTTGCTTTTGCCTCTTCTTAAAAGTACTCAATTTTATTTATTCTGCTGCATTTATTAATGCTTGGTAGTAGCCTGATTTAATTGTAACTGTAATTCCAAGTCTTTTGGTTTAAGCACTTGGGCTTCATACCAGTTGTTTTACATTAAGAAGGTTTGTGGTCTGCACTGTTGTGGCAGGACAGGTAGCTTACATTCTTCTAAGCTAGGAATTGCTGATTGAAGGCTCAGTGTCTGCTATTCTAAAAGTGTACTGGTTCTGGTTTAAGCACTTGGGCTTCAGGCCAGTTATTCTACATTAAGGTGGTTTGTGGTCTGCACTCTTGTGGGAGGAGAGGCTGGATTCTGCCCTTCTGAGCTGGGAATTTCTGGTCACAGGCTTATTGTGCCTGCTTATTTGAACTGTTTCTTTCTGAAATTGGTGCACCTTGTTGCTGTAGCATAGACCAGATTCAGGCATGCTGACTCTAGCTTTGTCTGTATAACTCGAGCACTGATCCAAGCCATCTTTTTTTTAGAAAAGGTTCCCCTGCACCCTACTGGCAGGATGTGCAGTTAGAACTTGTCTGATTGAAGACTGCTGGAACAGGGCTCAGTTTTGAGCTCTGTTAATTGGGTAACTTGTTTAAATCAGTTTGTTCATTTTCTATTGTTTTATATATATAAAAAAAATTGCACTTTATTCTTCTGCTTTTATTGTATTTGTGTTTCTTCCTACTTTATTACTAGGGGCATTGACTACAACTCTGATTTGAGATATACAACAATAAGTATCCTTTTCTGTGCATTTAAAGTGTTTTTTGATTGTATCTGCTTTATTTTCTGAAGAAAAAAAAAAAAAAAAAATATATATATATATATATATATATATATATATATATATATATATATATATATATACACACACACTTGTTTCCCGCCTCTCTAAGCTAGTATAGTCCAGTTTTCAGGTTAGTGCTGAATCCAGGGCTGTGTTACAAGTCTCTGTGTTTGCCTATACCTTACTTGGATGGAAGGAAGTTTCTTTGTTCACCTGTGAGAGAGGGGAGCTTTGAGCTGCCTATCTGTCCCTGGAATAGTGGTATCAGCCCAGAAATTAGTAGTTTACTGGCCGTTTTGGGCTAATTTCTATCTCTTTCATTTCCCTGCTATAAAAAACACATTTGCCCAGTTTTGCGCACCGGGCAGCGCCGGTTAGCTAGGGTATAACTATTCCCGGCTCCACAAAATACTCCTCTTTAATTTTTCCTTTGGAACTAGACAAACTTTCAACTTAAGCACTCAAACCATTCAATTCTCAGCCCGGCACTTGCTCAAAACTCATAGCAAGCATTTATAAACCCCTAGCACTAGACCCCACTATACTGTAAAGAAAGACAAGGCTCTCTATTCAACCTTACCAGCCAATCAATAAAATAGTTCACTCTACCTATCCAGGCATGTCCACAGGGCAGTTTCAGGTGTACTCGCCAGTCCAACTGGTGAATCTGGGCATTTTGAGACAATGTTACAACTGTCTCATGTACACAGACAACCCTCTCCTCCTACCAAACACTAATACATGCGAGAGATGCAATTCTGCAGCCAAACTGGAGGCTAAGCTCTCTCAACCAAAGACTGAATCAGACAGTCAAGAGGAGAAGGGAAATAGTTGCATCACACCACCAGTCTCACATAAACCCATTAAACCAGCACTGGCAAAGAACACACATGAATACACAAAAACATACTCGGAGGCTCTAAATAAAAATCTGCAAAAGCAACAGAGACCTCCAAAGCAGACATCCAAGCAACCTGCACCCCCCCCAACACAATCCATGAAACACATACTTCACAAAACCAGTGTGTGCCACGCAATCACAGCCCTTAAGGCAAAATAACATACCCGACACACTAGTAATAGGTGACTCTATAGTCAGGCACACTGACATCCCACTCACTAGGCTGAACAAGAAGGTTACTGTTAGCTGCCTGTCGGGTGCCAGGATCCGCCACATAACACAAGCACTCCGGTCACTCCAGAACAAGTACAAATACGACTCTGTCATTGTCCATGTTGGTGTGAATGACCTGAGCCGTACCTCCCTGGACTACATGAAAAAAGACATGGAAGAGCTCTCTGATCACGTAGCCCAGGCCGGTATGACCCTGACCCTGAGTAGCATCCTGCCCTCACCAAGAATGATACCATGGTATAAAGAAATAATCAATTTCAACAATTGGCTAAGTTTCTGGTGTCATTCAAAGGGGATCCAGTGTCTGTCCGCCTGGGATGACATGCTCGACAAGCCACGCTGCTTCGCTAGAGATGGCTTGCACCTTGCACCTGTCACACTTAGACTTTTGAATACTGGCCAAGGCTCTTGCCACCCCCATAGTGCCTCTTTTAGGCACAGCTCAAAAGACAAACCCACTGCCGTAAATAGCACAAGTAACAAAAAACTAAGGGTAATGCTACTCAATGCAAGAAGTCTAAATCTCAAAATGCACGCACTCAAGGCACTCCTCAGTATGGAGAAAATCAATATATGTGCAGTAATGGAAACCTGGTTTAAGGCTTCAGAGAGCACCCCAGCACTACCAGGCTACAACTCATACCATACATTTCGGCCACAGAACCCAGAATGACATACAAAAGGTGGGGGCGTATCCATATTCATCAAGGATACCCACACCTCCAAGTTAGTGGCACAGCATGATGCTCCAGAGATCATCCACGCGCAACAACGGGCAAAAAGTACAGTTTTGTACCTACCATAAATGTAGATGTTCGAGGATCCCATTGCTGCAGTCCTTACTATTGGGGTATAGTCCGCATCCAGTCGGCCCGAATACCAGAGTATAAGGCTGACGTCGGTCAGGGCGCATTAGACTGACGTCAGTACGTCAGGGTACTAATGCGCATGACCGACGTCATATCCTCAGTCTTTTCTTGCCCCAGATGTCAGAAGACCCTAAAAAGACAAGGCCCAAAATACCTGCACCAAAAATATGTACAATATATACAAGAATATATACAAAAATATAAGCATGTAACCTCACCTACACAACCACCCCTAAACACAGAGGGAAGGAGGGAGGTAAATTGGACTGCAGCAATGGGATCCTCGAACATCTACATTTATGGTAGGTACAAAACTGTACTATGTTCTTCGTTCCCCATTGCTGCAGTCCTTACTATTGGGTAGAATCCCAAAGCAGAGGTAAGGGAGGCTGGCAAATCATAAAGAAGCAGGAGCTGACAACATGCCTTGCAAAACAGCTGTGGCAAAACCAGCCCTAGACTTAGAGTAGATAGGCAGGTGATAATGCTTAGAGAAAGTATGCACTGAACTCCAAGTAGCTGCTTCCAAAATATCCTTAGTTGCCACCCCCCTTAGAAATGCTGTTGAAGTGGCAGTAGCCCTAGTGGAATGAGGCCTAATCCCAGCTGGAATCTCCTTGCCATGATGGATATAACAAAATGCAATGCAAAAGCCAATCCACCTAGAAATAGTTTGTTTTGACACAGGCTTGCCCTGTGAATTCAAAGCAAAAGAAACAAACAACTGCTGAGACTGCCTAAAATCCTTAGTCCTGCTTAAATAATAACGCAATTGCCTGTGTACATCTAAAGTGTGCAAAATCTTTTCCCCTTTATTTTGGGGGTCTGCATAAAAAGTAGGCAAATGAATAGTTTGGTTTAAAGCCACACTAGAAACCACCTTAGGCATAAAGGAAGGATTAGTACGTAATGATACCCTATCCTTATGGAAAATCAAAATGGCTCTACTGCCATAAGGGCCTGCAACTCAGACACCCTTCTTGCAGAAGTAATAGCCAACAGAAAAGCAGTCTTCCATGACAAGTATTTCAATTCAGCAGTAGCCGCAGGCTCAAAAGGTTGTAGAGTAAGTTTTTCCAACACAAAATTGAGATCCCAAGCAGGAGTAGGAGCTCTACGTGGGGTCTTATATTCTTTGCCCCTCTAAGAAACTGCTTGAACAAAGGATGCGAAAACAATGGTGGGTCACAATCATAGTGAGCTGAAATTGCTGCAGCATGAATCTTAATGGAAGAGAAGGACAAACCTTTGTCCAATAACTCAGTAAGGTATTGAAGAGCCACACTCAAATTAGGCTCAGAAACCTGCAAATTCTTTGCTGTACTCCAAAATAAAAATCTCTTCCATTTTTCTGCGTACACTTTCCTTGTACTAGGTCTTCTAGCTTCCATAATCACATTTAAAACTTGTCGAGGAAGTTGAGACCTGCTGTGTTTCAACACAGAATATGCCAGGCTGTTAGATGAAGAGAGTGAAGCTTGACATTGAGCAGATGACCATCCTTCTGAGATAACAGATGAGGAATCAGAGGTAAAGGCCATGGAGGCTTCCTTACCAGACTCCGTAGTAGTGGGTACCAGTGTTGCGAGGCCAATCTGGAGCTATCAAAATCATCCTTGGCCTGTCTTGTCTGACCTTTAATAGTACCTTTGGAAGAAGAGGCAGAGGAGGAAAGGCATACACATGAAGGTTTTTCCAACTGAAAGACAGAGCATCCACTTTCCAAGCTGTGTGATGAAACCCGTTTGTGCAATACTGTGGCAGCTGGTGGTTTAGTGGAGAAGCGAACAGATCTATGTCTGGAGTTCCCCATGACACTGTCAATTTTGAAATACATGAAGATCCAGTTTCCACTCGTGGGGATCCATGATATGTCTGCTTAACACATCTGCTAAGGAGTTCTGTGCTCGGCAGAAACCTTGCCTGAAGAGTTAGTTGCAAGCTTAGCGCAGTCTCCCATAAAATCATTGCTTGCCTGCATAGAGGATAAGAATGTGTTCCCCCTTGCTTGTTGATGTACCACATGACAGTTGTGTTGTCTGTTAGAATCAACACCTGCCCTGGAAGAAGTAACTCCTTGAAAGCCATTAATGCAAACTGGACTGCTAACATCTCCTTCATGTTGATATGTAGATGCTGTAGTCTGGCAGGCCACTTGTCTTGTATCCACTTTCCATTTAGATGAGCTCCCCAAGCAATGTCCGAGGCATCTGTCGTTAAAACCTGACTCGCCTCTGGACGGGTCACAGAGAGTCCCTTGTTTAGGTGACATTCCTGAGCCCACCACAAAAATTCTTTTTGAAGGCAAGGTATTATTTGAATGACAGTGTCCAAATCCTGGCAGTGCTGTGTCCATACATTTTGAGATACCATTGTAGCTTCCTCATATGCAGTTTGGCATTGGGAAGCACCAGAATACAAGATGCCATGAACCCTAATGCTTGAAGGACTGTCCTTGCAGTCAGCACGGACTGATGAGATAGTTGATGGAAGTAAAGTGATAGACTCTTTTGTTTGTCCGGGGTTAAAAAGGCCATCTGGGCTGCTGTATTCAGTCTCACACCCAGAAAGCACATGTCTTGAGAGGGTACTAGACTGGACTTTATTTCGTTCACAGAATACCCTAGGCATCTTAGCACTGCTATAACATATTCCAGATGCTGTAGAAGGTCTTCCTTTTCTTGAGCCAGAATCAGGCAGTCGTCCAAGTAAGGATAGATTTGAATTCCTTGAAGCCTGAAGTAAGCTATCACTGGAGCCAGAACCTTTGTGAATACTCTGGGCGCAGTAGATAAGCCAAAGGGCAATGCAGAGAACTGATAATGAGAATTTCCAGCTCGAAACCGCAGATACTTCCTGCAACTTAGCCTTATAGGCACATGAAGGTAAGCTTCCTTGAGATCTAAAGTTACCATCCAGTGATCTTTGCCCAGCAGAGGTAAAAGCTGTTGTAACGTCAACATCTTGAACTTGGGAATGTCCAGAAAAGTGTTGAGGAAAGATAAATCCAAAATTGGTCTCCACGTGTTCCCCTTCTTTGGTACTAGGAACAGGCGAGAATAAAATCCTAGGCCCCTTTCTGATACAGGGACTGGCTGGAGTAACTGAGAAACTTGCTTGTGAGCCTCTTTTCTTTGTGGAGGAGGAACGTCTGGCATGCCTTTGAAAGGGGGCATTGTATGGAAATAAAATCTGTAACCGTGGTGAAGGATATCCAACACCCATTTGTCTTGAGTAATTAAATCCCAATTTTCTTTGAAAAGAGACAATCTTCCTCCCAAAGGAGCTGCCAGACGGGAATCTACTGGCAGCTGAAAAGACAGGTCATTGGGTCTGTTTACGAAAGGACTGACCCCTGCCCTCACCAGAAGTCTGAGCAGGTGAATTCCCTGTTCTAGGCCTAAAAGAACCTTGAGCCCTGCCCCTACCACGTCTAGACCTACCCCTAGACTGGGAATCATAAGCAGGATATGTCCACCCCTTAGCAGGCCAATTTCTACTAAACTTTGGTGGCTGCACCTGCAAAAAATCTTTAACAGTTTGCATAGACTTAGCTTTGTCCTCCATTTTCTTTAAAACTGCTTCCACAGGCGATCCAAACAACACATCAGACTGTAAAGGAGCATCCAAAATCCTTGTCTTAACATGCTCAGCTAAATTCTGATCCTTCAACCAGGCATGCCTGCGAAGAACAGAACTAGTAGCAGCCACCCTCGAGGAGGCCTGTACAGCATCAAAACCACATTGCAAAGAATGCTTACCCACTTGTGCAGACACATGAACCAAATCCAGCAACTCTTTACACTCAATACCTTCCGCCAAAGCATCCACCTTAGATTTCAATTGTGAAAGGAGATAATTCTGATATTTTAGCATGTGAAACTGACAATTCAATGCTCTCATGGCTAGAGTGGAAGAAGTATACACTTTCTTTCCCCACCTATCCAAAGCCCTTGCCTCTTTATCAGTGGGAACAGGATTTTTAACCACAGAAGCTTTAACACCTTTAGGCCCTTGAGAAATAGTTTCTGGGTCGCCCTAGGACTCTTAAACAAATACTTATGAGCTTGGGCACCCTATAATACCTATCAGGCTTAACAGGAGCAGGAGGCAAAGAGTCAGGGTTCAGGAAGCCTCTGCAAAACATCTTCCACCACATTCAACACAGGAGGAATAGCTAAGGGCCTATGCTGGGGTAAAACAAGAATTCCCTAAGCCTTTGGCTGGAAGCAGAGTAGGCCTGGCCTTCCCATTTGAAGTGCTCCCTCATGGAATGCAGAGTCTCTGAAAATGAGAAATCCTCAGGAGGAGAAGCTGTAGGAGTGGAATCATCCACATCCGAATCAGAATAAGTAGGATACTCCTGCAAGTCTTCCGCAGAAGACTCTGAAGCCTCTGAACACTGTTCAAAACTATCAAACTCGGTTCCACCCTAGGCCTCTTATCAGGCGGGGCATAGAACCTCTAATCATAGTAATCAAATCTTCTGCCATTTTAAGCATATGTTTCTTAGGTACAGAACCCGAAATGCTAGGAGAAGCCCCCACTGAAGCTGAAGTAGGCCTACCTCTCAAAGAAGTTTTGGCAACAGAAGGAGAGGCTCTAACTACCTTGGGAAGAGAGGGAAGAACAGTCACCTGAGAAGCCCCCTCAGCCTGGCCTACCTCCTGAGAAGGCACATCGTGTAACAGTAAAGTTTCTGCCTGGGACTCCATAGAAACTCCTGGCAAAACCTCTGGCTCCACTGAGCCTTCTAAAGAACCGACGTCCGGGACTGCCGGTTCATCAACCCTAGGCTTCGCTGTTTTGTCCTTGCGCTTCTTGGACGAAGCTGGCGTCGGAGCATCCGACGGCATTTTATAATTGCAACGCTTCCCAAACACTAACCTGGCACAGTCTAACCTCCTCTTAATAGTGCGTTTGTTAAACCTAGCACAAGAGCGGCAACCAACAACGTCGTGCTCAGGCCCTAAACAAGGTATACACAAGGTATGGTAATCCCTATGAGGTATCTGTTTCCCACAAGAAATACAGTTATTCACTTTTTCTGACATCCGGTAAAATACTGAGGCAAGAAAAACCAAAATGTTCCCAACGGGTACTTAGCCAACTCTGTTTCGGTCTGAAACTCCGGTTTCGGAAATATTTCAGAACGCCAACCTGCACTCGCAAAACTGCTTCTGCATCGGACCATGCGGCAAAAAAAGACTGAGGATATGACGTCGGTCATGCGCATTAGTACCCTGACGTACTGACGTCAGTCTAATGCGCCCTGACCGACGTCAGCCTTATACTCTGGTATTCGGGCCGACTGGATGCGGACTATACCCCAATAGTAAGGACTGCAGCAATGGGGAACGAAGAACATCTGCAATTCAAATTGTAGCTTACTACAGATCACCCACCATGTCCCAGGACCCCCATTCCGCATTTCTGGAAACAAAGGTCCTACCAAACACCCTAATATTGGGTGATTTTTAATTACCCAAACATTAACTGGGAGAACTACTCAAGTACTAACTCCCTTGCCCAACATTTCCTAGAATTTATAAACTCAAACGCCCTGGATCAACTGGTCAACACTCCCACCACAGGTGACAACATATTGGACCTGGTCATCACCAACATGGGCAAACGTTGTTCCACACAGGAGGTCAACCCCTCGCTGGTTAGATCTGACCATAAACAAGTCACTCTGGATATCCACATTCTGCCCGACCCCCGGTCAAGAAAACCACCGTGAAAAACTTTTCAAAAGCAAACTTCACGTTACTTAAGACTGAGCTGGAAAGTTTCAAAGCCCCCATGCTAAAGGATAATGCTGTCTAAGCAAAATCCTTTACTAATGTATTCTACGGGCACCTACAAGAATGCATGGATCGTGCTATCCCAAGCAAAACCAAGACTCACCCCTCCAAGAAAAGGAAGCCAGTCTGGTGGACCCCTGCCATAAACAAGCTATACAACAAAAGGAGGAAACTAGTACAGAAGAGAGTAAAATCCCAAGAAGGGAAGACATCCCTGATCAGTAACAGCAAGAAACCACTATCCCTCATAAAATCATCCAAGGCTAGCTTCGAAGGAAAAATTGCCAAGGACTCCAAAGATAACCACAAGGCATTGTTTAGCTATGTCAAGAATCTAAGTGGCAATGCTCAGATCTGCTCGGAGTTACTGCAGAATGGCACAAAATACACTGAACCAACCAATATCGCCAACATCCTGGCAGACAGGTTCAGTGCAAACTTCACCCCCCTCTCACCACCAAAAGGGCCCATAACCATACCAGAAGAATGTAGAGCCCCTGAAATCACAAATGCTCAGGTTAAAACAGCCCTCTCCAAAGCCAAAAACACAGCATCAATGGGACCGGACCGGACTGTCACAGGCTGCGTCCTACATGAGCTCAAAGATGAACTAACCCTTCACCTAAACGCACTGTTCAAACTCAGCCTCTCCACAGGCTACATACCCATAGAGTGGCGCACAGCAACGGTTATTCCACTCCACAAAGGTGGAGCCACAACAGACCCCTGGAACTATTGCCCTATAAGCCTGACTGGCTTGGTCTGCAAGGCTATGGAGCGCATCATGGAACTCATTAACAGAGACATTGGGAGCCTCCAAGCACTGGACCCTACACAGTTCACCTTTGTTAAGGGCAGATCATGCCTCCTAAACCTGGTGGACTTCTTTGAGACAGGTACCAAGGCTATAGACCTTCAAAAGGTGGTACAGCCTATCTAGACCTCGCAAAGGCCTTTGACACCATTCCCCATTCTGGTATTATAGACAAGCTCACCAGCCTGAACATAAACCCCTGTGTCACAAGATAGGTTGCCAACTGGCTCACGGACAGAACCCACATGGTGAGAGTTGCGGGAGCTAGGTCCGACTCTAACCCGATTACAAGTGGCATTCCCCAGGGCTCAGTCCTAGGACCCCTCCTGTTCGACATATACTTCTCAGAGATACAGGCAAGCACAGGAGGACTATGGCTGACCAAGTTCGCAGACGACTGCAGACTAGGGGCTATAAATGACTCTCCAGCTGACACAGACATCCTCCAAAAGGGTCTCACTGAGACAGATACCTGGTGTCAAAATCATGGCCTCAAGCTAAATGCCAAAAAGTGCATAGTCATCCCCTTTGGAAAAAAAAAACAAAGAACCCACAATCTACCACATGGGTAGTAGTCCCCTAAATACGAAAGACGTAATAAGGGATCAGGGGACCCAAGTAGATAGTAATCTCTCCTTTGATAATCACATTGCCAAAGTGGTTAGAAAATCCTTCTATGTGGCCCACCTAATCACAAAAGGGTTCGCAATACGAAAGACGTAATAAGGGATCAGGGGACCCAAGTAGATAGTAATTTCTCCTTTGATAATCACATTGCCAAAGTGGTTAGAAAATCCTTCTATGTGGGCCCACCTATCACAAAAGGGTTCACATCCAGATCAAAAGAGGTAATTGTGCTCCTCTACTCATCATATCACTCATCAGACCCATCATAGAGTACAATGCTCTATTTGGGATGTACCTTACAAGATACCTGCAACAGCTGGAAAGACCACAGAAGTACTTCAGCAAGAGGATCACTGGCCTCAAACAGATGCCCTATGCAGCTCGACTGAAGAAACTCCAGCTGTACTCGGTTGCATACCGCCTACTCAGAGGTGATCTCTGCCTGACATACAAGGCCATGTCCAACCCAGAATTGGACATGCCCCACCTAAAGAAAACCATATCCCCTTCAAGCCACACGCTCTAGGGATCTAAACCTCATCACAAGAAAAAATAGGATGTGCTGGAGGGATAGATTCCTGTCCCAGAGACTTCCCATGCTTTGGAACAAGATTCTAATCTACATTAGGCAGAGCTCCTCACTAACACTCTTCAAGAGAAACCTTGATGAGTGGATGGGAAACAGAAAGTTTACCCCGGGGATCACTTCAGTGGCTCTGCTGGACAGAGGCACAGGGAACTAATCTAATGGGGCGGCGAAAGCCAACACATTCTGGCTAGGCTTATAAATGCCTTCGGGCAGCTAGCCTAGTACCTACCTATGAACCTATGCCTGAATCTCAGAAATTCTTCTTGCAGAAAATGTTGGGAGGGTGGCCTAATGGTTATGGTGTTTGCCTTTCAAACACAAGGTACAGGGTTTGAGTCTCACAAGGGATAAATGGCTAGGCTTAAAATGGCTCAGAAGGGCAGTTAGCCTAGCATGAACCTATGAACCTATGTAATGGCAACCAAGAAAACTGTCTTCCATGTAAGATATTTCAGATCACATGTAGCTGCTGGTTCAAAAGGGGATTGTGTGAGAGACTGCAGTATCAGACTCAAATCCCATGGAGGGGTAGGATATTTAAAAGGAGGCCTTAAGAGGAGATTACCCTTTAAGAAAGCCTTGCTCAATTTGTGAGAAGCAATACAGGAGCCTTTAAATCTGATATGATAATTGGAATTTGCTGCCAGCTGCAATAAACGGTTGAGAAACTAGAACAGTTTAGAAATAAATGCACTAGAAAGCCCAAAATGTAATTAATAGGGACTGAAAAGGGGTGAAAGTTGTGCTGTTGCATCCAAATAACAAACCTTTTCTATTTACTGGAATACATCTTCCTTGCTGAGGGCTTATGGGAAGATAAAATTATACTGTGAACAGGTGAAGACAGCATGGATTGTCTGGCTATTACTGGAATTGGAGAAGCCAAGAGGTCAACTTGAGGTTTGGGATATCTGGATGAATCATACCTGTTGGGTGATACAGGAGATCTGGAGATGCATCTAGGGTCCACAGAGGTTGAACCAGGTGCGGCCAAAGGAAGGGAAACCAAATTTGTTGAGGCCAATATGGTGCAATGCCGACTACATTTTTCTTCGACCTGGCAGCTTTCTGTAGAAATTTTGGAATCAATGGAATTGGTGGATAAGCATAGAGAAGACCGGGGGGGGGGGCAACTGGGGAGTAGAGAATCCCTCAGTGGCTTCCCCTGTGGTGGAATTAGGGCAAAGTAGTTACTGCACTTGCTGTTTAGCGGAGAGGCAAAGAGGTCATAAGGCTGGCCTCCATCAACAGAAAATGTCGTCCGCCACCATTTTCTTGAGGGACCACTCATGAGGAATAAGAATACACCTGCTCAGTTTGTCTGCTATCACATATTTCCCTGGAATGTGCATTGCTACCAGAAAGCGGTTAAAAGAGATCACCCACTGCCAGACCCTGAGAGTTTCTTGACACAGTGGGTAGGAACTGGTTTCCCCCTTGTTTGCTGTTGTACCATACAAGTGACAGGTTATCTGTTTGAATCGCAACCATCCCCGAGGGGAGAGCATCCTGAAATGCCTACAATGCTAACAGCATTGCTCTCATCTCCATGACATTTACATACAAACTGGTGTCCTCGGGGGACCATGTGCCCTGGACTGTCCTTCCCAGATAATGCCCTCCCACCCCACCTGGGAAGCATACATGGTCAGTATGGCCTTGGGCTGTTGGGGAATGCAGGGACGTCCTTGAAGTATTTGGTTGGATTGAATCTACCAACTTGGGTCTCTTCTGCACGTCTGGGTAAATCTGGTATGACACTAGTGGATAAAGGATTGACCATTGAGTAACCAGCATCCACTGTAGAATCCTCATGTGAAACCCAGCTAGTGGAACTAAAGTCATTGCTGCAGCAATCAAACCTGGAGTCCAAAGGGCCAGACAGGCTGGGACTGAAGTACTCACCATAATATTTCTGACTTGTGATCTTATTGTCTGAACTCTGTGTGGTGGTAGAGAAGTGATGTCCAATTTTGTACAGAGAAGTGCTCCTATAATATCCAATGTCTGAGTTGGTTGTAGTTGTGATCTGTTGCAGTTTATGGTTATCCCCAGAACAGCGAGAAGTCTGGAGAAACTAATTTCTTGCATGTACAAGCTGATGTCTGGTCAGAGCGGAAATGAGCCAATCGTCCAGATAGGGAAATACCCAGAATCCCTGCAGTCTGAGATGAGCTGCTACTACTGCCATGCATTTGGTGAACACCCTGGAGGCTATGGCGAGTCCGAAGGAGAGCAGTATGTTGAACTGGTAATCACTGGCTCACAGATGGAAGTGTAGGTACTTTCTGGACTGTCTGTTCATTTTTATAAGATAACAGGTGTCCTGAAAATCTACAAAGCACATCCAGTCATTCTTGACCAGAAAAAGTAGAACAGACCGAACCATGGTTTGGTTTATTGAACTGATTTATTTAGATTGGTGAGATCCAAAATTGGTCTCCAGTCCCCTGTCTTTTTGGCACTTAAAAGAACCTTAAGTAAGTTCCACATCTTACTTGGTTTGGTGGGACCTCTTAGATGACTCTCTTTTCTAGCAGCTTTTGAATTTGAATTGTTACTTGATCCCTCTGACTGGGTGGAATGTCCGGGATTTTCTTACATTTGGAGCTGGAAGGGAAAACGGTATTATATAACCTCTGGAAATAATCCTCTGCACCCAAGTATTCTTTTGTTAAGTCTAGCCACGCTCTCTGGTGCAGGGATAAGTGCCCCAACTGTCTCCAGAGGTGGACAGTTGGGCTTCCTTTCAGGACCACTGGAAGGGTTTGTCAAAGAAAGATTGTTGTGAATCCAGGTTTTGAGGGCCATTTCTGCCATGAGAGCTCCGTCATCCATTAGAGTTTCCTCCTCTGCCCCTGGGGGAACCTCCTTCACGTGCATCTTGAAAAGGACCTAGAGACTTTTTGAATTACATCTTCCGGCTACTCTGCTGATTCCTGGAATAGGATCTTTGGGGAGCTGAAAAACGTACACCCATGGCAGACAAGGTCTTCCCAACTTTCTCACACCTGGACAGAGTTTCCTTTAGTTTAGGGCCAAACAGCATAGTTCAGTTAAAAGGAGCATTGATGAAAGAGGACTTAAATGGTTCCGCAAAATCACACAAGCACATCTAGGCATGTCTCCACATGGAAATGCCTGAACCTGCTGCTCTTAAGGTTCCTTACGCTATGGTGGAAACTAACCTCATGAAAGAGTTGGATATAGACTTTAGGGTTGCCATCTGAGATGTTACAGAAACTTTTTTTTTTTTTTTATAAAAAGACATCTTTATTAAATTATCACATATGACATGGGCAATCTTACATTTATATAAATGAAAAACACTGACACTGTTTAGTTGCAAACATTATGCATTGCAGGCATCATTGAAACAACTGTAGTTGCAAACATTATACATCACTTATCTAACCAGTCATTGTCAGTTAAGTATTATACAGCTCATTCAAATCCTGCCTTCTTTTAAACCTCATTCATTCTCTGCACATATTGTTCCCACAATTCCCATTTTTTTCCTAAGTAGTTTGCTCCTTCCCTTTTCTAAAGACTCCAGTTCTAGTTCTTTTATCTCCATTACTGTATTCACTACTTCTAGTAAAGTTGGTTTAGAGTGATTTCCATTTTCTAGTAACTGCTTTTTTGGCAGCGACCATAATTAGACTCGGCAAGGCTTTACTATGTCTCGGCAATTCCAATTATGTATCATAGTTCAAAAAAAATCTTCTCCCTAGTCAATCCAATCTGCTCACCCAGCATCCCCAACAGAGCGGTCCACAGGCAATCTTTAAAGTCTGCCAACTCATTACACTCCCAAAATTATATGTTTCCAACTGTCTCTTTCTTTCCAGTCACACCTCCAAAATTTGCTATCCACATAAGGAAAAATTATTTGCAGTCTACTTGGGGTATAAAAATACATATGTAAACACTTCCAGGCAAAGATCCTACATCTGCTAGTCTTTGTTGCATATTTGGATAGTATACATACATCCTCCATTGTCTCTTTGTGAATTGCTTATCCAGTCTCTCTTCCCAATCCTTTCTAAGCTCCTCCGACTGATTCTTACAGTTATCATGCAATATTTTATATGCTCTACTAATTATTCCCTTTTTAACAGCAGCTTCTGCTCTAGATTGTATTAAAAACTCTACCAGTGCTGGTTTTAAGACCCCCCCCCCCATTTCTTTCTATTTGCCTATACTCTGATATCAGTTCTTGATAGTGAAGGCAATTTGTAACCTGTAGTCCAAATACATTCTTGGCATCTTTCCATTTTATTACCTTTCCCTTTCTAGTTATTTGCTCTAAATACCTTGGTTCCTTTGCAAGTTTTTTCCAATAAATTTCAGCCCCTTCTTGCCTACTTGTCTTTATCCCTAACTGCAGTCATCCCTATCAGCAGAATGCAGCCAAAATCCCTGTCTCTCGTTTCTTGAGCCCCCCAATATTATCATCATCCCTTTCCACCTTGAATTACAGTTTTCTGCTTGTGCTATGTAGAAGAGCCTTAACTGTGTTGCTCTAAAATACCCCCTCAAATTAGGTAATCCTAGTCCACCTTGTTCTATTGGAAGAATCAGCTTATCCCATTTGACTCTTGCTATCTCCTCCTCCTAGATAAAATCCTTCAGCTCTTTTTAAATTGCTATCCACAGCCTCTCCTCTGGTTGATAAAAATATGCCTGACCTGTGCATACGATTAAAGGAACTAAAACATTTGAATTGCTTGTATCTTACTATCCATATAACAAAGCCTCCAGCTTCTCAATTTTTGTATTATTTTCTGTTTAGTCTCTTCCCACATGTCCTTAGCTGCCACAACACAGTCATTTATAATCCACACTCCTAAATACTTCATTTCATCATGTCCCCATAAATATGGATATTGTTGGACCAATTCATGTGTGGGTACATAACTTACTGCTATTGCCTTTGTTTTAGCTTCATTAATCTTGTATCCTGAAAAGATGTGAAAGCATCTTAAAATGTTCCACAAAACTGTAATGTCCTTTTTCTGGTTTTGTCATGTTTAAAATAATATAATCTTCAAATAGAGCCAGCTTTTCTTGACTGCCATACCAATTATATCCCTGAATTCTGAGTCCCTTATTTTATTTGCCAGTGGTTCTAAATATAATGCAAACAAAGGGGAAAGAGGACACCCTGCCTGGTTCCTCTATTCAAGCAGAAATTATCTGAGAAAACCCCACC